>NC_080380.1:142177327-142484682 GCF_014773155.1 Arachis stenosperma | reverse complement strand
AACATTGACAGTGGCCGAACAAACTCGGTGTGCACGTCGTGACGACGAGCTCGACGATTGCAGCATCAGAATACGGCAACGAGCTGGGTGCGCCGAGGTTCGGTGGCGGTGGGGCTCCCTCCCTTCTTCTCCATTCTGGTTCGCAACTCTTCTCTACTATTGTGTCACGTTTGAGAGGGTGAAAGGGAACGGGGTGGGGGTGTGGCTGCTGGGATGAGGGGGATTAGGGTTAGGAATTGGAAGCTAGGGTTTTTGATTTGGGAATTTAGGGTTAGGGTTAGATTTTTATAAAAGAATATGGATAAAATAGATATTTTGATAAAATAGGTGAGTAGAATAATAATTTTAAGGGATAAGTATTGTTTTGGTCCCTCACGTTGAGGGTCAGAATCGAACCCGTCCCCGATGTATATTTTGATTTAAAATCGTCCTTAACGTGTTTTTTTCGTATTAAAATCGTCCTTTTTATTTTTTTGGACAAAAATACCCTCCCTTCCCCCCTTCCCCCCCCGGTCCCCCCTTCCTGCCACCCCCACCCCCACCCCACCCTCGGTCTCCCCTTCCCCCTTCCCCCACCCCCCAGTCTCCCCTTCCCACCACCATCCACCCCCACCCTCACAATCACAACCACTACCAACCATCAACCACCAACCACCACCACCAAGACCACCACTAAGAAAGCAGGAAACAACACCACAACCACAACCACAACCACAACCACAACCACCAACCACCACCACCACCAAACAGAAACAAAAACAACACCAAATAGAAATAGAAAGAACGCCAAACAGAAGCAAGGAAGCAGAGGCGAGACAGAGGCGGCGAGGCGGCGAGCAGAGGCAGAGGCGGCGAGGCGGCGAAGCAGAGGCGGCGAGCAGAGACGGCGAGGCAGAGGCGACGAGGCAGAGGCAGAGGCAGAGGCGGCGAGGCGACGAAGCAGAGGCGGCGAGCAGAGACGGCGAGGCAGAGGCAGAGGCAGAGGCGGCGAGCAGAGACGGCGAGGCAGAGGCGGCGAGGCAGAGGCGGCGAGGCAGAGGCGGCGATCTCCAACGGCGACAGGACCACCACGGCGACGGCGGCTCCAAGCTTCGCCACCGTCGTCCCCCTCCCCCTTTCTCCTTCCCCCTCTCCCCTTCCCCCCACCCCCACCCCGGGTCCTTTCCCCCTTCCCCCTTCACCGCCGCCGTCCCCCTCCCCCCTTTCCCCTTCCCCCTCCCCCTCCCCCTCTCCCCTTCCCCCCCCCCCCACCCCCACGTCCTTTCCCCTTCCCCTTTCCTCTGATCCCCCCTTTCCCTCCCCTTCAAATACCCTCCCCCACTCCCCACGGGTTTTCTTTTGTTTTTTTTTTAATTTTATAATTTTTTTTATAAGGGTAGTTTAGGAATAAATTAAAAAATTTTATTAGAAAGGACGATTTTAAATTTAAATATGACTTTAAGGATGATTTTAAATCAAAATATACATCGGGGACGGGTTCGATTCTGACCCTCAACGTGAGGGATCAAAACAATACTTATCCCTAATTTTAAAATTAAATATATTCTATTTAAAAACATTTAAAAATACTATTCATTAATATATTGCTGAATAAAATAATTATTTTTAATTTAAATTATAAAATAAACATATTAATTATGATTTATTAAGTACCGTTTAAATCTAAAATGTCAATTATTTAAATTAAATCATATAATTTTTATTATTTTTTATTACTAGAATTTTAATTTTAATCATACTAAATAACTAATTATAATAAAGATTATATAAAAATTTTAATTAACTTAAACTCCAATTATTATGAAAATTATATATGACTCTTAATAATTTTTTTAACTCAAAGTATTATAAATTTTTATTTAATTACTTTTAGTAAAATAATTTTTTTGAATAAAATTATGAACAAATATAATAAATTTAATTTTTTAAAAATTCGAGTTATTATAATAACAGCTTTAAAAAATATACATGAATGAATTTTGCATATATATATAGTCTTTTTTTTTTTCAAGAATAATGCTACAAGGAGTAGGTAAAAAATTAACGAGTTTACTTCCTTCAATTTATATAGAGAGGAGAGATAAAAATTCAACTCCACTTGAAAAAAGGCCAATCATAAACAAAACCCTAAATTATATTTTTCACCATTCATAACACAATTTATAACCCAACAAAACATGATACCTCTTGATAGTTAAATAACATATTAATAATAAATATCATAAACGTGATCCTTTAAGTATGAGGCATCCACTTAAATAGGTAGTTTAAATAAGCAGTACACGTGCAACATACAGTTGGATAGATTACCAAATCATATGAGTTTGATGGTGGATGTTTATAGAAAATTAAAGTCCAAGACCATAAAATTTGCATCAGACCACTATTTCCAACAAGAAAAATACATGTAGTTGTATTAAAAACCTAGTCGATATAAACTTGAGAAACACAAAAAAGTCGTATAGATAGAGAAGATGTCATTTCAAATCCTTTCCCTGTCACAGACAAACATTAATGGATTGTAATTAATAAATAAACCAAAGAAATGGGGTGAAAAATTAGAAATGCAGGAATATGACTAACAAAATTCAAAGTATACCTCAGATATAAGTAATTTTAACAAAATAGTCAATTTTTAATTAATTAAAAAAAACGATAAAGTAGCAATTTAGAAGCTGAATAATGTATGTTTCCTGAGCTCATGCCTACAGTCTGTCTTTTTCCCTTTTAAGAGTGAATACAACTCTACATGTTAGGACAACATGAAGTATATTATTGTATAAAACTAAAAGAAAAATGCTATGAAAAGAATCCAAAATTAATTAAGATAGTTTTTTGTTAGAAGAGATTAAGATTTTCAATTCTTATGGAACATATTCGGTGAATGAATTCTTCACATGACAAAATAATCAATTTAATAGAAAATAAGATTTAACTTTCAATTGATAAAGAAAGACTAACTTTGCATGATATATCTCTCAAACTCATGTCTCATAAAATGTATTAAGATTGCTTTAAGGATATATAGCAATTTTTTTATGAAAAACCAAAAAAAAGAAGGGGGTCTAAGTATAAAATATAATAAAAAGTGTGGTGCAAAGACAGCATAAAAATATCTAAATTCATAAAAAATTCTCTAAGAAAAATAATAAAATAAAATAAAGTAAAATGGAACCTAGATAGTTCGCAGGGACAGAAACTAAGCATAACAACGCAGAAAGATCGAAAAATGTGATACGACAGCAGTAGAAAATGTGGTGACAGTGCTGAATGCAGGAGGCGGTAGTGGCAACCATAGTAGTAACTACGGAAATGGGACGAGAACATGACAAGAATCTTAATAGAGACAAAAATTTCATCTCTTCGACATTATGATTAAAAGAAAATAGAAAATGTTCAAATAGCAAAAACAACGAGGCAAACTTTTAATTATTAATTTTTCAAAAATAAAAGAACGGGATTTTATTTATAATATTTTTATGTTAGTTAATATTACTCCCACCTAAAAATAGAAATAACGAATCCAAAATTAAAAAAAAATATCCAAACCAGAAATTAAAACATTAAGCAATTTAAACGTACTTTTCACCTTCAATATTAAAACAAACACATCCTATAGAAATAAAATGATTATTGAATGCATTATTTAAGGGGAATAAAATGAAATTCCAGGTCTAACGGGACCAATGGAAGTATGGAATTCTTTTGAAATATCTTTAAAAAATAAAAAATAGAGAGCATGGAAGAAAAGTCATAGAGCTAGAAAAATGAACAGTAATAAGAATAGGAAAAAGAAAAAGAAAGAAGCAAGCTAGTGGCTCATCGCAAAGAATTCAGAGGGTGTGGTTGGACGGAAATGTCTCACTTTTCTTTAATCAAATGTCACGGGTTTAATCCTCCCCTTGTGCAACAAAAAAAGAAAAACTTTGAAGTTTAAACAAGGGTCGAACTCTTGACCTTTCGCATTTAACACTCTAATACCATGCATGATACCACTCATCCCAAAAACTTCAGTTGATGAAAAAAGGTAACACTAATGATTATATCTCTAATACTCTCTAAACTTTTATTGTACACGTTGTATAAATATTCCATTGGCTCCTCATACTTTCCCTTCATTAATAGATCATTTTTTCTTCTTTATTCTCTGCTCTTTATTGAAACAATAACAATGAGATTACTCTACTTCTATTCATGCATTATGACTCAACAAGCTTATCTCCTTTTGTAATTGGTTGGCACAAAACATAACAAAAGAAATTAACTTTTTACTCGTACATATATATAAATGGTACGCACGCTTTCAAAGTAATCAAGCTTAAGAATTAAGCCACAGGTGGACTATATATATGAAGTATGAATCATTAGATCATAATGAAGCAATCACGTAAGTGCACTCCCCGATCCTTCTTCAATGAGTTGCCCAATTCTGATCATAGGAAACTGGTGATTAGCTAAAGGTGACTTTCCCATCATAAGCTCTTTAGAAATCTGATGCATGCTTGGTCGAGATTGTGGACTTTGTCTCAAGCACTCAAGTGCCCACTTTGTGATCCACATGATTTCCTCAACAATTGAATTCTTAGGATGGGGTGGACTCTGATCCATGACATCAACCAATAACAAATTGTATGTTATTGATGCTGTTGTTGGCGACAACAATGAGATGATCAAATCTCCTGGATGCTTTCCCATGAGGATCTCCAAACAAAGCACTCCAAAGCTATATACATCACTTTTCTCTGTCACTTCCATAGTCTGAGCTAGCTCTATAACCAAATTGAAAATTTCAAGTTATGCATAAAGAAATACATGGATCATTCTTGGTATAGAAAGCAAGGGAAAATGAACTTACCAGGAGCTCCGTATCCATAGGTGACTACAAGTGTTGTCCAACTTGAACCTGGCTTAAGAAACTTAGCTGTCCCAAAATCAGAGACATGAGCTTCATATTCTGAATCCAAAAGGACATTCTTGCTCGATATGTCGCCATGAAGTATAGGAGGTATGCAATCATGATGCATATATGATAGAGCATTAGCAACTCCTTTAATCGCATTCACCCTCTTTCCCCAATCAAATTTACTTGCTTCCGCTTCATCTCTTAGCACTTGATCCAAGCTTCCACCTTCCAAGTACTTATAAACCAAAAATGAGAACCGTGAATGTTGGCAAAACCCATATAGCTTTATCATGTTGCGGTGCTTCATTTCTGTCAATGCTTTGATTTCATTCTCAAATGCTTTCAAATTGTATGTCTCCTCCCCAATAGCAGTCTTCTCATGAAGCTTCTTCACTGCAACAACCATACCTGAAGGCAACTCAGCCTTGTAAATAGATCCTTGCCCTCCATTTCCAATGAGATATTTGTCATCAAAATTATTGGTAGCTTCAATGATTGTTTCAAATGCCATTTTCCCATCATGGCTCCATATGCAAAAGTGCTCTTCTGATTGCACTTCTTTAACTTCATCTTCTCTCTTTCTGCCTCGTCTGCAAAGAATATACATTGAAACACCTACCACACAAAGTGCTAGAGCAAGAGCTCCAAAGATAAGAGACAATATCATCTTCAGGCTATGCTTCTTTGTGCATCGCTCCAAGCCGGTGACATTGTTAGCACACAAGCCTTTGTTACTTTTCAAGGACCAAATTGAAGCATTAAGAAAAGCTTGATTGTTTGGAAGTGGCCCTTCCAACTGGTTGTGTGATATGTTGACAGAAATCAAGGCTGACATGCCATCAAAACTGGATGGAATATTGCCAGAGAGATCATTGTGTGAGAGGTTCAAGAAGTTCAATTGCGTCAGATCTCCAAGCCACCTTGGTATTGTTCCATTCAACAAATTGTTGCTAAGATCAAGAGAAGAGAGAGGTTTCAATGAGGCAATGCCAGAGGGGATGCTTCCCTCTAGTCTGTTGATGCTCAAGTTCAATTCAACCAAGTTGGGTAACTGCATAACTTCTCTTGGTATGTTGCCGCTAACCTCATTTCCTGCTAGGTGCAAGATTGTCAGATTCTTCAATGATCCTATTTCTGGTGGAATGTTTCCTGAGAGATGATTGTTACTGATACTGAGTTCAAACAAGTTTTTCATATTCCCTAGTTCCTTTGGAATCTTTCCATTCAGTTGGTTTGAAGAAAGGCGAAGCCTACCCAGATTAGTAGCCTCAACAATTTGTGGTGGTATAGCACCAGAAATATTGTTGTTGGACATGTACAAGTTCTGAAGGTTATGGCTCTTTCCCCAGTTTGGTGAAATCTGACCATAAAACTTGTTATCACTCAGATCAATATGTACTGAATTCGGATATATGCCGAAAATTTCTGCAATGTCACCTTCCAACTGGTTTCCCTGTAATGTGAGTCTAGCAATGTTAGAGCAACTCTTCAAACTTCTTGGCACTGATCCAGTAAAATGGTTGTTCTCAGCATTGAAGTATGAGAGTAATCCACCTGAGCAGATTTGAGTTGGCAAATGGCCAATGAAATTGTTATTGGACACGGAAAGGGTGTTCAAACTTGTCAAGTTATTAATGCCCTGTGGAAGGGTGCCATTAAACTTGTTGGTGGCCAATTCTAGCATATTGAGGCCTTTCAAGTTTCCAATTGTTTCAGGGACAGTTCCATAGAGGTTGTTTGTATGGAAGCTCAAGTAATTCAAATTGATCAGATTACCTATAGAGGCAGGAATTGGTCCAGAAAAATTATTAAAGCCGAGGTATAATTGGAAGAGCTTTGTCAAGTTTCCCAATGTGGAAGGAATGGATCCAGAAAAGTGATTGTTATCAAGTGCAAGGGAATCTAAGTTGGCTAAGTTTTCTATGGAAGCAGGGATGGTTCCAGAAAGGTTATTGCTATTAAGATATAACAAGGTCAAGTTAGACATGTTCCAGATGGAGGGTGGAGTTGACCCAGAGAGTGTGTTATTAGAAAGGTATAATTGTTGCAAATTGCTCAAGTTACCAATGGTAGGAGGGATAGCCCCAGAGAGAGTGTTGCTTGAGAAATCAATCGTATGAAGGTTTGTCATCATTCCTATTTCCATTGGGATGGAACCAGAAAGATGATAATTATCTATGAAAGAAAGATACTCAAGGTTGACCAATTTGCCAATCCCGGTAGGAATGTGGCCAGAAAGATTGTTGTTTCCAAAATCTAGATATGTTAAGTTGGCCAAATTTCCTATAGACTCAGGGATTTGACCACTTAGATGGCACTCAAAAAGATCAAGCCCGTGGAGACTTGTCAAGGTGAAGATCTCTTTAGGAATGGAACCTTCAAAGAAATTTTTGGACAAGTTCAATCGATTAACTCTTGACAAGTTACCAATCTGCGGGGGAATGGTTCCATGGAACAAGTTGTTGTATATGTTTATGCTGAGGAGGTTTGGGAACGAAGAGAAGGTGAGAGTGTGGAGTGTACCTTTGAGTCCAAAATTTTCAATGTTCATGGTTGTGATTGACTTTGATTTGTCACACTGAATTCCTTTCCATCTGCATGGACTTGTGCCGTTGTTCCAAGATGACAAGATAAGTTGGCTTTTGTTATCAAGGGTGGTCTTCCACTTTAAGAGTGCATTTGCTTCTTCATTCTTCTTATCACTTGCAGCTAAAGCCACACAAGAGAGTTTCACAAGGACATAGAACAGGAATATTAAGAGATATTTTCTCGACATAGTTCAACCTTCTGTGTATGGATTGAATTAATGGATGGTATGTTGTGGCTGGTGATGATTATTCATCAGTTCTGTGCACTCTAGAAAATGATATCAATCAATACATGTATAAATGCGGGTCGTGCACTTATTTATATACATTATTTTTTACATGTGCATTATTGTATTATAAAAAATAAAACAGATATAAGTACAAGATTCTTTTTATTTATGGTATGGTTTAATATGGTTTCACACCTGAAAAGACATTTTTAGATGAGCAATTTTTCTATTATTTTAAGCATTTAAATTAAAATTCCGTCATAAGATTACGAGAAGAATGTTCTAGTTGCTTAAAATAACAACAGTAACCAGAGCATGCAGGTGTGTCATGTGTGTGGACTTTTGAATAACGGGAAATTATTTCAAGGCCAATTTAATAGTGTTTATGAATTGTTGTCTAATTTTATTTAATTTATTTTTTATAAAAGTTTTAATTTTTTAAAAATTATTTATTTTTATATTTTTTAAATTAAATATTAATTTTTATTTTTTTTAAGTCAACATCATCTTTTAGTGTTTGTTTGTGCATCATTAAATTTATAAAAAAATATTTTTTTAATAAAAAAAGATTTTTTTAGTGTGTTTAATAAATTTTTAATAGTAAAAATAAAAATAAAAATATTAAAAAAATAAAAAATATCTTTTTTGAAAAATTATAATTTACATATTTTTTTAAAAAATTTTTAAAAAAAATGTTTTCTATCTAATAAATAAATAAAAAAATAATTTTATCTTATTTTATTTAAATATAATTAATAAATAAATAAATTTATATAAAATATTTAAATATACAATTTCTTTTATTTTTATAAAAGATATTTTAAAAAGTATTATTTAAAAAAATATTTTTTAAAAATAACGACCAATCATTCATACTCTAAGTACTATAATATTTTTCTTATTTCAATATTCACGTTTTTTTTAAAGGGTGTTTTGCGTGGAGTTTTGAATGAACTTCTCTGACCGACAGCCCACGGTATATGAATGTAGGACCCACATGGTCACTCCCGCTCCCGCGTAACATTATTATCGATGATTCTTGGTGTACAGATTTGTGTTTCATTCTCAATCAATTAAGTGTAAACTGTGAAGTGTGAACTACCAACTGCGTGACTTATTAATTTCACTTTTGCTGTTTCATTCTCTTGACATTTAATTTAATCTACTGTGAAGTTCTATTTTTAATCCATATCTTTTGGTACTACTAGCTACTATGTCTCGCATCCTATTTCTAGGTTAAGACTTCGACCATAACGTTTAGACTATTAAGTGTGTGTTTGGATTGTGGTTGGACAAACTGGAGTTTGAATAAAAGTGATTTTATAAAATTGATTTTAGGTAGAAGTAAGTTTGTGTTAACATGATTTATGTTTGGCAACTCTATACTAAAATTGATTTTGATAAAATAAATATTGTTTGGATAATATTAGTTAAAATCACTTTTAGATAGATAATTACTAAAAAGGGCATGACATTAAATTATAATATTATTTTTTTATATATATTTAATTTTTTATATTTTTTTCATATATGTTTTTATATAGTATATTTTTAGTATTTTTAGTACTCTTTTTTAGTACGCTATAATTTTTTACTATTATTATTATTTATGGTTAATTTTTTGTTTAATTTATTTTACCTAATGAGATCAATAAATTATATTATAAAAAGATAATAATAAATATAATGCATAAAAATTACTATTATAAAAATATATAATGTCAAATAAAAATTAGTAAAAAATATAAATAATAAATAATAGAAAAAAAGAGCTCATGTAAAGAGAAATAATAAGAATTTTATAAGTAATATAATAATATGTATAAAGGATAAAGTTGGTAAAAAAAATAAAAGTTAAATGTCAATGGCTAAAAGCCAGTTAGTGCAACGCAGAAGCTAGAAATTCTTGCTTCTTGTAAACGTGGTTTTGTAACTAAAATCACTTCTGCGTTTATAGATAGAAAACTTAAGCCAAACAAAAAATAGAAGCGTTCAAGAAGCTGTAACGTGCTTTTTCTCTTTCAACGTGATTGCCAAACACACCCTAAATGGTCCTATAACAAAATATATTTTTTAAATTTTTTAATAATTATTAAATAATCATTTTTTAATTTTAATTACAAATTAATTTTATATATTTTATTTAATTATAAATTTTTTTTATTTTATAAATTATTATTTTATCATTCATCTATTATGTTTATTAACAATTAACAATCAAAAACAAAAATAATAATGAATTAGATCTTCTATTGATCGTAATAAACTTTTTGGAAATCCCAATCGATTAAACGTTTATCTTTGATCCGTTACATTCGTCCAGGGATGTGAAATCGTATTTCTTAGAAAATCAATCGATTAGATTAACAAAACAATCGATTGAATTTCAGGTTTCTCATAACTCAATCGATTGGATTTCAGGTTATCACACAACAATCAATTGAAAATTGTAAGGTAGTATGGTTTTCACAAAAATCAATCAATTGGTCATATTACCCAATCGATTGAACGATGACAAGAATGTGAATTTTTTATAATTCAATCGATTGTTTATATTACTCAATCGGAAGTTATTTTTATAACCACCTGAAAGCTTGTTATTAAAGTGAAGAAAATGACCACTGTTGATATTTTTGCATTCTCGAAATTACTTGTGAAAAAACTATTTGCTATGTCCAATTTATCCATATAGTAATCTTCATGGATGACAGAGGACGTCTTTAGCTGTGGTTGGCTCCCAATTTCATCCAACAGAAAATCTATCCATAATGGATAGGGCATGAATTAATTAAGTTTGAGACAGTTTCATAAATTCATAATAAAAAGAACAGAGATAAAAGAAAGGTGCATACTTACATATAGTGCTTCTCATAGGGACCAACTTTAAGATTATCCTTGGATTCAACCTTAACAGAAAAATTACCATTGATTTAGAGCTGACATAAGAAACAATGTTAATACATTACTAGGATCAGTGAATAACTCTTCCTCAAGATCTATTATTTCACCTGGATTAATAAAGACATAGATCAGACTTTTCTTGCTTGTGTGGTGACAACAAAAAACGTTAGACACTATACCAACGCATTCACATACACAATTGCCATGAGTTTCTTCTTAGAAAAGTCATAGATGTACCAAATAGTGACAAAGTCAATAATAAGAAGATAATCACTGCAACCCAATCAAATGAGTTTCCAACAACAGTAATCATGAACCGGCGGAAAATTGCATTCGATGGGGCTCCAAATGTCAGCAGTGGTCATTTTCTTCACTCTAATAACAAGCTTTCAGGTGGTTATAAAAATAACAATCGATTGGGTAATATAAACAATCGATTGAATTATAAAAAGCTCATATTCTAGTCATCGTTCAATCGATTGTTTTGTGATAACCTGAAGTCCAATCGATTGATTTTCTAAGAAACACGTTTTTACAACCCTGGACGAATGCCACGGATCAAAGATAAACTTTTAATAGATTGGGATTGCCAAAAAGTTTATTACAATCAATGAAAGATCTAATTTGTTATTGTTTTTATTTTTTATTGTTAATAAACATAATAGATAAATGATAAAATAATAATTTATAAAATAAAAAATAATTTTTATAATTAAAAAATATATGAAATTAATTTATAATTAAAATTAAAAAAAATTATTTAACAGTTATTAAAAAATTTTAAAAACATATTTTGTTATGGAACCATTTAATGGTCTAAACGTTCTGGCCTTCTGAAACCATCAAATTCGGTGCCTTCTTTCTATATACTTCGTTTAATTATTTATTGATGCGATATTATTCTTCAGTAACTTTCAAGTTAAATTTTTTGGAATTTTCAAAAATTAAATTTATACTCGCGTAATGTGCAACAAATTAATGTTATAAAATTTTTGTACATAATCTTTTAGTTAATTAAAACTGATTGATGATTTTTTTATTTTATTTTTGGTCATTGTAAAAAAAAAAAAACAAAACAAGAAAAAAAACACTGCCAAGTACTAAACAAGACCTAAAGATTTTTGTTTAATAAGAGCATCTAATTAAACCAAGGTTGGGTCCATTACTTTACAGAGTCACAATGATGACTAATTACTTTCAAAATCCAATCTTAATGGAAGACTTTTTTATATTTCTGATTAAATCTCCATGTTTATTATGAATTCAGTAATGTTAGAGAAAAAAAAATATAGTCATAAATTATCTTATTCAATATTTATTAATTGTTACAATAATTAATAAATACTAAATAAAATAAATTATGACTGTTTTTTATTAATTCTCTTTAGTTACCAAACATTTTTGTTATAAACTACTTCTAAATTCTAACAAAAAAAAAAGCTTTCAAACAATTAGTTTCACACCAAATTTCACTTGTTTGCAAACAAGAATAAAATCCCTCTAAATAGTAAACAATTCAGTCTTTAATTTACCATTAATGAGAAATTTATTAGTGCATCCAGTCAGCCAACTCCCACTAGAATTTTGCCCAAATCAAATATTGATACAAAAATTTTGACAAATAAATACACTTCGACCATGATTAAAAATGTTGATCACATTATATGTGATATGAGTCGAGAAATGGTATGTCAGGCCTTTATCAACATGTGAATCAATGCATTAACACATGATAAAATAAAAAATATGGAAAAATACTTATGACCAAAGTAAAAAAAAAAAGAAAAAAAAAGAAAAAGGTAAAGTGTCTAGTTTGGAGAATAAAATCTTTAATAGTTAAGGTAAGATCGTGGGTGGTAAGAACTCAAGAAAAAAATTAAATCGTAAAAAGAGAGAAGTATTTTATAATCCATCATTGTGATTTATAAATAGCAGAAATTTTAAGCGATTATGCTATATGTATACTAAAATTAGTCACCAAAATTAGTTACTAATATAAAATATATATTAAAAATAAATTAAATAATACATGTATTTATATATAAATACATGGTGACTGACTTTAGTAATTAATTTTAATGTATAAATAAATAACATTTTTTATTCTAAATCACACTGATGTCAAGGAGAACCATAGAGTGTAAATACACGTGAGTATCTGAAGTCAACTTTTAATTTATTTTTAGTTTGTTTTCTTTTCTTCAAATATTTTGATTTCTTTCAATCCCAAATTTACTTTTTTATTTATTTAAAACTTCATTTATTTTCTTGTATTTCTATTTATTATTATTTACATTATTTGATCCAATTTATATAAAATATTTCATACACGAGTAATCATTCGCTACATACACTTAGTAAATCTCGGGTCCATTAGTTTCCTCATTTAAGAGGAATCGTATCTGCTCCGCAGATTGAAATCTTGATACAAATTTAATTCGACACCTTGTCAAGATTTTCAAAATAAAGTAAAATAACAATAAATCCAATAAGATGATCTTTTTAAGAATATCCAACTACTAAAAATAAGAGAGACACCAATTTATTTTGAACACTCAAATTTTGGGTAAATTTATAAGTTGAGTTGGTACAAAAAATAGATTTTTTTTAGGGTATTTCGACTGGCAATTGTTTCGACTACGATAGTAGTGTTTCGACTACAGAAGTAAAAATAGACAAAGAGCGTCAAACTCAAAAGGTAGTTATTGTCTTTCCTTGGGTATCAAGGCTTGTTATTTACCTTCAACCTGAGTGAAAAATATTGGTACAAATTTTGAGGAGCAAGTTGAAGAAACGTGGGACTTAAAGATCAAGGAAGATATGAGTGTCAAAACTTAGGAGTCAAGATTCTTCATGGTTAAGGTAAGGTTATGGCCGAAAAAAAGAAAGAAGTAAGATAGTGAACAACATGCTCCATGGTAAGTCTCTCTCCATGGTTTATAAATAGTAGAAACTCAGAAAAATTCTGGGACTTCAATTAAAAACACTTCACATTCACACAAAATTCTATAAAAATTTCCAGTTTTAGTGATGCAACGGAAGAACATGAAGCACAAGTGCATGTGAGTGTTAAAAAGTCAATTACTTAATTTCGATTTGTTAGTGTTTAGGTGAATTCTATGATGTAGAAAGAAAGATTCTTCTACATGTGTATGTTTGTGTTGTCAAAAGGATAGTGTGACAAGTGTTTAGAAAGAGAGTAATTAAAGAGACAAGATTTGATATGTTGCAAGTAAAATGTAGTGTATTTTGTCTTATGTAACATGTAAATAATATATTGATTAAATAGGCTAATTATATTTATGTTAATTAATTATTAAAGATAATATTAGACCTTGTATTATTTTTTTATTTTTGGACTTTTTGAATGTATGCTTTATCTCTCCAAAAATATTAACTTTACACACAAAAATTTATTAATATTTATTTGTTTTAAGATATACATTTTTTCTTTTTTGATGACTTAGATATATTCAGTTTCACAAATATAAAAATGTATTTACATATTTTAACCAACAAAAAATATATAACTTTACGTATTTACATACATTTAAATTAACAGTAATATTTATATATATTTAATTTAAATATTATATCAATATATCTGTCAATATTACTCTGGATACATATAGATATTTATAAAAAAATATTATTCAAACACCACATATTTTTGACATCTTATAAAAATAGTTTGTTATTAATTATTTATATATTTAAATTTTTTTAATTAATAAAACAAAAAAATTTATATTTAATTATTTAAAAAATATTGATGTCAAAATAGCATTTGTAATAATGCCATTTTTATGGTGCAGAAAGAGAGAATATATATTTTGGGAGAGTTGATTTTTTTTTAAGAATGAAAATTGTAATAAGAAATTTTGCTTTTTGTTATAAAGGAAAATTAAAAATAAATTTAATTTTAATATAGTGTTAGTATAAAATAATTTTATATTTATATCTAATGACGTAACACTACATTAACAAAAATAATTAGTTTTTATAGACAGTGTTTATTGTCATCTAAAAGACCAAATATAATTACACGACTGTGTAAAACACATTTTACACTGTCAATACCTCAAAATTAAACTCACTAGAAATATGTGCACCTAAAATTTGTATAACACCAGACATTTTTTTTTTGGTGACTCATAACACCAAACTTATAGAAAAATATGGTAAACACCAAGAAAAATATAAGAAAACATAGTTAATTTTCGGTATTATGTAGACGATATCTTATTATTTTGTTTACATTAAAATATCTATTTACAGTTGTTTATAAAAAATAATTAAAAAAAATTTTCAAATACTAAAAAAAGAAAAATCTTTTAATAATTAATATTTCAAAAAAATTATCTAAAAAAATTAAATACTTCAAGTTATTATTGGAATATTTTAGATGCAATCTATTATTTATAATTAAATTATTAATTTTTTACCATGAATAAACTATGTTATTGAGTGAATATTTAATATTTATTATTTTATTAAACGAAAAAAGTATGTCGCCTGAACAGATTTAACAAAATTATATGATTAGTTTCTCTTTGAGGGCATAAAAGTGTGTTAAAGATTATAATTTTTCTAATATATATTATACATTTATTAATTTAATTTAAAATAAATATTAATAAATTTTTGTGTGTAAAATTAATTTTTCAAATGATATTTATTATGTAAATAAAAATAATTAATTGAATTTTCTTTTTCAAGTAACATGTGTCGAAAGAAAAATAATTAATTGAATTTTTCTTTTTCATTAATTTTTTATCTAAGTTAATAATTTTTCTTCCAACTCATGTTACTTAAAAAAAAAATTTAATTAATTATTTTTATTTACATAATAAATATCATCTGAAAAATTAATTTTTACACACAAAAATTTATTAATATTTATTTTAAATTAAATTAATGAATGTATAATATATATTAGAAAAATTATCATCTTTCTTCAACACACTTTTAAGTCCTCAAAGAGAAACTAATTATATAATTTTGTTAAATCTGTTCAGACATATTTTTTCGTTTAATAAAATAATAAATATTAAATATTCACTCAATAATATAGTTTATTCATTGTAAAAAATTAATAATTTAATTATAAATAATAAGTTCCATCTAAAATATTCCAATAATAACTTGAAGAATTTAATTTTTTAGACAATTTTTTTTGAAATATTAATTATTAAAAGATTTTTCTTTTTTTAGTATTGAATTTTTTTAATTATTTTTATAGACAACTGTAAATAGATATTTTAATGCAAACAAAATAACAAGATATCGTCTACATAATACCAAAAATAACTATGTTTCTTATATTTTTCTTGGTGTCTATCATGTTTTCCTATATGTCTAGTGTTATACAAATTTTGGGTGCACATTTTTAGTGAGTTTAATTTTGATGTATTGACAGTATAAAATGTGTTTTACATAGTCGTGTAATTATATTTGGTCTTTTAGATGACAATTCACACCGTTTATAAAAAGTAATTATTTTTGTTAATGTAGTGTTACGTCATTAGATGTAAATATAAAATTATTTTATACTAACACTACATTAAAATTAAATTTATTTTTAATTTCCCTTTATAACAAAAAGCAAAATTTCTTATTACAATTTTCATTCTTAAAAAAAATCAACTCTCCCAAATATATATTCTCTCTTTCTGCACCATAAAATGGCAGTATTACAAATACTATTTTGACCTTAATATTTTTTAAACAATTAAATATAAATTTTTTTTGTTTTATTAATTAAGAAAAAAAATATAAATAATTAATAACAAACTATTTTTATAAGATGTCAAGAATATGTGGTGTTTGAATAATATTTTTTTATAAATAACTATATGTTCCCAGAGTAATATTGACAGATATATTGATATAATATTTAAATTAATTATATATAATATTACCGTTAATTTAAATGTATGTAAATACGTAAAGTTATATTTTTTTTGTTGGTTAAAATATGTAAATATATTTTTATATTTGTGAAACTGAATATATCTAAGTCATAAAAAAAAGAAATATATTAAAATAAATAAATATTAATAAATTTTTGTGTGTAAAGTTAATATTTAGAGAGAGAGCGTACATTCAAAAAGTCTAAAAATAAAAAAAATCATACAAGGTCCAATATTATCGTTAGTAATTAATTAACATAAATATAATTAGCCTATTTAATTAATACATCATTTACATGTTATATAAGACAAAATACACTATATTTTACTTGCAACATGTTAAATCTTGTCTCTTCAATTACTCTCTTTCCAAACACTTGTCACACTACCTTTTTGACAACACAAACATACACATGTAGAAGAATCTTTCTTTCTACATCATAGAATTCACCGTTTGTTTAATTCATCTTTCCTTTTCAGTTTTTTCTTTTGTTTCGTTAATTTTTCTTTACATTTTAATTCTATGTTCAGTAATTTAAAATTCTCTCTATTTGTTTATTCATTTACTTTACTTTACTCAACATAAATTTGTCACTATTAACTTCAACGCAAGTCATTTCGACATTTGTTAAGTGATTCTCGAGTCGAATCCACTCGTTTTTGTAGGAGTCGTATCTGCTCCCCGATATTTGAGATCTTGATACAAGCTCGATTCGATATCATGTGGAACAGTTACAAAAGTCGAGTGAAACAAATTGGATGGCGGATAAGCATACACATCTTATCAATACTCCAAGAATCACCTGAATAAAAAATATCATTATTTCTATCCATTCAGATCCACCAAATCGCATCAGCAAACAAGAATTCATAATCATGACACTATCGTTCACATTGATATACTATATATCACTAACTGATATATTATCACTTCATTACATGTGATTAAACTTTATTTTAACACATGGCATCAATTAGCACGCCGTTTACGAAAAATATTCGATAGACTAATGTGAGTCGTGGATGTTAATTTTAGAAACTAAATTGAATAAATTGAAAATTCAAATATCAATTTAAAATACTAATATAAATATTAAGTCTTTTGTATTTTTTTGTATTTATTTACATATTTGTATATATAGATACTAATTAAAAGTAAACTTTAAAAAAGTAAGGCCAATGGAGAACTTTCTACCTTCGCCTTTCTACATTTTCAAGTTTCAACATTAAAATAAATAGAACTTTAAAAATGCAGAAATTATTTTAGATATGAAAAAAATGGTATTTTTTAAATATTGGTATTTGGGGTATTTTACAGAAGTGTGAAAATATCAGAAACACAGTCCAACATGCAGGTTATGTGTTGTTCAACACGCATGTTCCGTGTTGACGTGTCGACAATGCAACAACACGCAGGTAACGTGTGGCCTGCTATCTACATGCAAGAGGCAACCTTGCTCTGAGAACATATGACATTTATGGCTTTAGACCCACTCCTAGTGTATAAAAGTGGATGAGGAGTGGGGTTGGGCTGCATATCATTTTTGTTCCTCTTCACTATCATCATACGCCATACATTCTCAGCTCATCAAGCCAAGGTGCATTGATCAGTGGCTCTAAACACGCAAAGGCTACGTGTCTTCATCCAAGCAGCACACAAATGGCGTGTTAACCATGCTACGGCACGTGTCAGCCATCCAAGCAGCACGCAAGCTGCATGTTAGTAGCGCTCCGCCACGTGTCAACCATGCAACAACATGCAACATACATATTGCCCCATATCTCTATGCAAGAGACAGGCCCCACTCTGGGAACATGCTTCATTTATGGTGAGGGTTGAGGGTTGGTGCTGCAGGTGTATAAAATAGTGGTGGGACTGGAGCTTCCTTTCATTCCATTGTTGAGAGTGGTGGGGCTGGAGTTTCGTTTCATTCCATTGTTGAGAATGATGGGGGCTTGGAATTTCATTTATTGGGGTTTAGGGTTTTGAATTAGTTTTAAGGTTGAGAGTGAAATTAGAATATTTAAAATGGTGCGTAATTATACGTCTCCTGAAGATCATGTTATCAATTATTTGAGATATCCTAATTATGTAAGTTTGTTATTTTTTATTAATTTATTAGTATTTACTTGGTTAATATTAATTTAATAGTTTGTTATTATTTATTTAGATAATACTATTCTAAATGTACTGTTAAATATTAATATAAATAAATAATATAATTAATAATTTTTTTCGAAATTAATCTTATGCTATATATATATATATATATATATATATATATATATTATTAGAATATGATATTTTATATTTTTAATAATTATTAAAATTAAAGAATATTATTTTTTTATTCTTTATTAGAATATGATATTTTTGTTAATTTTTAAATTAATAAATAAGACATTTTTTTATATATAATATTGTGGTTATTGTATGTTATGTTATGTAAAGTTTGATGATTAAATTGAAAAATAATAAAAAAAATTTAGACAAAAAAATTTGAATTTTATGTGGTTTTTTATTTTTATTTTTGTTTCAACATCAGTATTAGGATTATAAATATATATTTTGCTAGCCAATAATATATAATTATATGTTATAGTGAAACTAATAAAAAATATAAATGTGAATAATAAGAAATTCAAATTTTTGTAATTATTATTTATTTTATTTTTTGTTAAAAGAAGTTATTAATTTATTCTTTTTACTATTTATTAAATTAATTCCTTTTGTGGTTGAACTTTACGAGGCTAATAGGAATTTTTTGCCCCATAAGCTTGACCAGCCAAAAACGTGGCATCCGAAGGTTGACCAAGCCTTACGAACCACTGGATTCTACTAGCTCTCGAAAGTTGGAGTAATTAGAAGGCATTCTGCGATGCTAGCTGCTCTTGTGGAAAGGTGGTGGCTAGAGACACATATGTTTGTAATGCCAGTGAGTAAGGTTACAGTGACACTGGAGGACGTGTTACACATATTCGGCTTACCGATCGATGAAGAGGTTGTGACAAGTTGGACCAATAGCAGTCACGACTTCTTGGTTACCCAAAGCCTCGTGATATTCGACAGCGAACCCCAAGTGAGCAGTTCATCCAAGAGCTACATAAATCTTTCATGGATTTCTCATATTAGAGACACACAACCTTTGAACACATGGGAGTCTGTTATGCACTATGTTAGGTGTCACATCTTCTGTCTGCTGGTTACTACCCTCTTCGCGGATAAGTCGACGACATATGCCCATGTAAAGTATCTACCACTGCTCCAGAATTTTGATCAAATTGGCAATTACAGTTGGGTTAGCTTGTCTCGTGCACCTTTACAGGTCACTGTGTCATGCATCACGGTACGATTGTAAGGAGATGGATGGTCTACTTGATTTGCTGTTTGCTTGGGCATGGGAGCGTATGCCGTGGCTAGCACCGATTCCCTGACACTAGCTTGCGCCGGCTGAGATACCGGTGGCACGCAGGTAACCGTCATTATTTTATTCGAATTTGACTTGTATGTTATTTATGGTTTACTAGCAAGATGTAATTCAAACTATGTGAATAATGTTTTGTGTTGTAGATGGAGTTATCATCCACAGACCCGAAAATGGATGTCTATGACTCAGGCGTCTATTAGGAACGTAATCGACTTTATAGAAGAGGTGAGTATGGGTTTTGAGGTTTTCTGTTATAATTTACAATATTATTAATAATTTAATGTCCATTAGAATATTTTACAGTTTGTCTGGAGGTCGTATGTCGGCATCATCATTCCTGCCGAACTACACGCACACCTTGATGTCTGTGACACGGTGGGGCCATTGGTGTCATTCGAGTGTGTCGAATGGCTTCCTGCAGACAGAGTGGTTCGCCAGTACAGATATGCACAGTCCCCCCTCTGGCAACACAAGCGATAACAGTTGACACGCATTGTTATACTCTTCGGGGAGTACAGCACGATGACTGGCGTGGGATTCATGACAAATGGATACAACAATGGGGTAACCACCGCAACAATCATCTGCGAGATCGGGGTCTGCAACTAATTGTCGACTTTACCCCGTATTCCGAATACCGAAGTTGGTACATTGGAATATTGGATCATACGGGATATACCTGAGGCTGTCGGATGTCATTCATCGGCATCCAGCTCAGCATCCACCCTCAGCAGCTACCCCAATATCCACAGCAGTAGCCACCCTAGTATCCACCCCAGCAGCCATTCCAGCAACCAGCACAACCTTATGCAGTGTTTCAGCCGTTTCCTTATCATTCGCCCACAGCTATCTCAGCATGACAGCTCGGATCATGGGCAGTCCAGCCATCACAACACGTATCATAGACATCAATCTCATCACAGATCACATTATAACTAGCACAACCATCACAGCTAGCACAACAATCTTGGATTTGAGCTCACAAACATTCTCCCATTCTCACCACAGACATTTAGGGACTACGATATCATCCGTCGATTCCTTGACAGCGGTGGTCCTATTTTTTATGATGCTTACATCCTAACCATCCTATCAGAGCAGTCCTCACAATCCCACTGGCCTGCGGCTGGAACCACTAAAGTTTCTGCCACTGCATCACCTCCCCCATCACCGTCCTCGTCATTATCACCGGCTTCGTACGTAGCTTCGAACTCCTCATTGCTATCATCATTCATTCCCAAGTACGCTTCAGCTCTGTCATCTTGCACATTTGTGTCATGTTGAACCTCATCTACAACAATATGCTCAAACTCAATGTATAACTCAATCCTCGAGTGTTGTACTTGAGTTTGTTGGTGAATATGAAACATCCATTGAATACTAGTTTTGTCGACGATTGCCATAACCTCAAATGGTATCAGGCCACCAAATACAACAACCGGACTCCTATAGAGAATGTTTGGTAACCCTCTTTAAAATATCAGCCTCTATGCTTTGATAGAGCCCGAACTGTAGTTTTGCGAACGTTATAGTGCACGTAACAAACGAAAATATATTCTCACATTCAAAACTCACACCCTAATACGTATTTCGTATGACCTCACCGTTGTGGTAAACCACTATATTTGCAGTGCCCTCCATCGTACCGACCCTGGAGAAAAATGCTTCTCTCACAATGAAGCAAAATGGTTACAAGTTTTGGTTTTTATAGACAAAAGACTCACCTAGCATGCTACGTGCGTGTTGCAACACCATCCAACCAGCGTCTGCCACATGTACAACACACATGATGCATGTTGCCTGTCATGCTGCCACGTGTGAAACATGTTACCTACGTGTTGAATGGATGAGCACCGCGTGGCAACACGTCACCTGCGTGTTGCGTGCGATTGTGACACATGTCCAACACGTTAGTTGTATGCTGACTCAGCACGTTACCTGTATATTGTACCTACATCCGTGCAATATCCATTCACCTGTATATATACCAAAAATCTTCATTTTCAGATAAAACTCACCTCTAAATTTCATATTAAAATTATTTATCCTTAAAAATGAATAACAAATTATGGAGACAATGCTGGCTTAAAAGTTAAAACTAGCTACATTTGGATGGTTTGAGTTGCAAGTGGAAACCTTTGGAACATGTCTGTGGAGCTAGTAAAAAGGCTATCAAAAGAGATAGTATATAGAGAAGTATAGTCACATCAAGAAGATTATAGTAATAACCAAGGTTCTGAAAACCTGTTTGAATCGGCCAGTCGAACCGATCGAACCGTGAATCGATAAAGAAAGTGGTTCGAACAGAAGTCATAACCGTCTGTTTTAAAAACCGTAAATGAATCGTCAAACCGGGATCCGGCCGATTTTCTCCTTTTGAACATAAACGGCGCTATTTCATTCACTAAGGTAACCCAAAAACCCTAATCCCCTCACTCACTCACACAGTCACTCACTACCAGAGTACCAGCCAGCAATATCTCTTCCTTCGAGCTCCTCCCTCACTCCCTCCCTTGCTCCGTCCAACCACCGACATGTCACTGCCACCGTCCGTGCTTCTCCAACGTCGTCGTAACGCCTCTGTTCAGCCGCGCTCCAGCCATCGCTTTCCAGCCTCTGTTCAGCTTCGGTTCCATTGCATGGTACAACCTCTGTGCAGACATCGTTTCGCCACTGCTCAGCCTCCTTTCTGCCACAGCTCAACCCTCTATTCAACCATCTCCGTCGAGTTATAAAGTTCCAGCTCCCTCTCCCTCCTCTATTTTTGGTTATTGTTTTAGTTTGTCGTTGTTTTAATTGTTAGGTTGCTGTTCCAGACATAGAGCTTTTGTTTTGTTGTTGGTTTGCTGTTTTGTTAACTTGTTTTGATTATTAACTCGTTTTGTGGTGTTCTTGATTTGATTATTAACTGGTTTTGATATGTTCTTGATCTTATTAATTTGTTAATTTGATAAATTGTTGTGGTGTTGTTCTTGACCTTCTGATTGTTAGATTGTTGTATTATTACTTATTATATCAGTGGTAGATTTTGATCTATGTTTGTCAATCTGTAGTACCCCAGAAGCAGAATCTCCCAAAGGTGAATTATTTATTTATTTCTTGGAAAAGATTTAATTTTGTTTACTCCCCTTAAATTCTGATAGCCATCAAGAGTGGAAGAAATATTTTGAGGATGCAGAATGTAGCATTTTTTATGTAATTCACAATGCAATTGATGCGGCTGCTTTAGATTATCCCAAAATGTTGAATATATTGTTTTGTATTTGCTCTGTTGCCATTAGTCCGTCTCTATTTTTAATTATCCAACACTAACTTGTTTGAAAAATACTGAACAAACTAAGTGATTGCACTGAAAGAATATTTATCAGTTTAGCAGGAGATTTTTTTTTGGTGATGTTTAGAAAGAGATTGTACACATCATTTTCATTACTTAATTGTTTCATCATTTGCAATTTTCATTACCTTAATGACTATAACCATAACCATTAATGCTTCACACTTTTCTTTAATAGGAAGGTTTGTATGTTGCTGACGTGAATTTCTTTTAGTAGGAAAGACTATTTTAGTTGCACTGATTGCATTCATGCCAACCAACCCAAATGGTGCATTGGGCTCATTAGACTGCAAGAAAGAAGAGAGGCGCACATTGGCAATTAAATCCCGTTATGTAGCTCCAAGGTTTTGGACACTTGAGCGGCAAAAACTGATAGATGAGGTAGAACAATTCTTATTGTTTTTTCTTTAGTGCAGTGTTCTGTAATATTATGTATATTTTAGAGATTAAGGAGAGACTTTACAACTATCACAAAGAGGTTAGTGATTGTAAATTATTGTACTGAGATTAATAAAAATTGTTATTGGATTATTATTGCATTGTTATTGTAAGGTGATGATCTTAACAAAGCAAATCTGCAACAAGTTTTGGTGAATTTTAATAATTATTGGTATTTTATGTTTTTTTTTAGTTAATTGACTTTTAAGTTTTTATTGAAATGATATTATAATATTGTGGTTTATATAGTACTTTTAATCTGAATGATATTTTAAACTATAATTATATTTTACTGCGTTTATTTATATTTTATTTATTATTTTATTATAAATTAGTTTTATCGGTTGAATTATGGTTAAACCGATTAAATCAATAAAACTAATAAATCAATAACTAGAACGGTTCGATGACCGATTCGGTTTTTAGAACATTAGTAATAACAAATTTTCAATGAAAAGTTGGCGGGAGAAGTCGTTCAACAATTTAGATAGAATTTAATCATAATTTTCAAAGAAAAAAAAATTAAAAATAGTAACAAAAACCACTAAAAAAGTTTCAGTAAAAAATGGATAATTCATAATATGCTTAAAATCCAAAAATGGACATCAATGTACCAACAAAAATCCAGCAGCGGAGTGGGTGCAAATTATTTTTTTATGATGGTTAGGAAGGGGGATTTTTTATTTTAATAAATTAAATAAATATAATAATTACAAAAATAAATAATTTAAAAAATTATTATCAAAATTTATTCTCCTGTCTTATCTCGTTTATACTGTAAACGAGATAAACCAAGTGGATGCCACACGTGTATATAACGAGATAATATAAAAATATATTTTTTGAAAATAATAAAAAATATTAATAATCCAAATTTTTAGTATATAATTAGTACTTAAAAAGGTTAGTAGAAGAAATTAAAATGGACATATTTAATTAATTAGTACTAAAAAAGAGTACATAAAAAATTTTAAATTAAATTATAGATCTAATTGGATTGATTTAAATTTAAAAAATAAAAGTTCAAGTTCCATGATGAGAATAAATATCAATTTTCTTTCTTGGAATATTAGAGGGGCTTCTAACAAATTGGTCCGAGTTCACTGCAAAGAGTTAGTTAACAAATATCATCCAACTTTTTTTATTATTTTGGAAACTCGTGTTCCCTTTGAGCGTTTGAAATATTTCTGGAGCAAGCTTGGTTATCGAGATGTTGGCATTGTAGAGGCAAGTGGTCACAGTGGAGGAATTTGGATTTTATGTTCTAATTCTTCAATATCGGTGAGAGTTTTAGATACAGTCGATCAGTGTATTAGCCTTGAGATTCAGATGGGTGCTGTTTCTAGTTTCTGTAGTGTTGTGTATGCTGATCCTCATGTTCATCGGCGTATGAGGTTGTGGAGTGATTTGATTAGGGTCTCTAATATGATTCAAGGTCCCTGGATTGTGTTAGGTGATTTTAATGATATTCTGATGCAGAACGAGGTGAGAGGAGGTTCCTTTTATAATGCAAGATCAGAGAAGTTTGCTGAAACCTTGGCTGAATGTAATTTATTTGATATGGGGGCTATTGGGAGAAATTTCACTTGGTTTCGAAAGGTGAAAGGTGGGCTGCAGGTGGAAAAAAAATTGGATAGAGCGGTGATCAATCAAGAGTGGCGCCTCTTATTCCCGGAGGCATATAATGAGGTGTTAGCGCGTCTTCATTCTGATCATTGCCCTTTGCTCATTCGATACAAGAAGGAGGGGACTACTAAGAAGGGTAATCGTCCTTTTCGATTCCAGGCTGCTTGGTTAACCCACCCCCTTTTTCGGGATGTTTTTCATACAGCTTGGAGTAAAGGAGCCCCAGATGTTATTAAGAGTTTGCTTGAAGTCCAAAAGGATGCGCTTAATTTCAATAAAGAGATTTTTGGAAATGTGTTTGTTAAAAAGAGGGAGCTTGAAAGACAACTAAATGATATTCAAGTGTCTCTGGAAAGGTGGGAAGACCCAGAGCAGCAGATTAAAGAGCAAGGTTTGCATGAGGAGCTGAACTCTATCCTCCTCCAAGAAGAGCTAATGTGGTACCAAAAATCTAAAGAGAAGTGGGTTAGATGTGGAGACCGAAACACAAAATTTTTTCATCTTCAAACGATAATCAGGCGAAAAAGGAACAAGATTCATGGATTGTTTCTTAAAGATGGCACTTGGTCTTCTGAGGGGACGGTTTTGGAATCTGAAACAAATTCTTTCTTTCAAAAACTTTTCTCTACAAGGGAGGCAGTTAATCTGGATGCCATGGGAGAATTTTTTTGTCCTTCTCTTAGTAGAGAGGCCTGCCAAAAACTTGTTAAACCAGTAGCTCTCGAAGAGGTGAAAAGAGCTGTGTTCGGCATGAATTCTTTCAAGGCTCCGGGTCCAGATGGATTTCAAGCTCTCTTTTATAAAGAATTTTGGGACTCTCTTAGTAATGATGTGTGCGGCTTAGTGAAGAGAGCCTTTGCAGGTGAGAACATCAGTGCGGCTGTTTTTGACACATTCATTGTTCTGATTCCCAAAGTTGAAGCTCCGTCTTACTTGAAAGACTTTCACCCTATTAGTTTATGCAATGTTATTTACAAAATTATTACAAAAGTGCTTGTTAATAGATTTCGTCCTTTCCTTTCTGAGATCATTGGACCGCTTCAAGGTGGTTTTATTCCAGGGAGAGGAACAACAGAAAATATAATAATTGCGCAAGAAATAATGCATTTCATGAGGAAAACTAAGTCGAAGAAGGGTTGTATGGCATTTAAGATTGATCTTGAAAAAGCTTATGACAGAGTAGACTGGTGATTCCTTGAAACTTCCTTGATCAAATTTGGTTTTCCTGTGGCTACTATTAATCTTATCGTGGCTTGTGTGACTTCGTCCTCTTTGTCTATTCTGTGGAATGGTAATAGGCTTCAAAGCTTTAAACCCATGAGAGGGCTGAGACAGGGGGATCCCATGTCCCCTTATCTTTTTGTGCTTTGTATGGAGAATCTTTCTTGTCTTATATCGCATAAAGTCTCTCAAGGATCGTGGATCCCGGTATCTGTTTCTAGTCATGGCCCAAAAATCTCTCACTTGATGTTTGCTGATGATCTATTACTTTTCTGTAAAGCCACAAAAACTCAGGTGACAGAGGTTATGAAGACTCTAGATATGTTTACTCAAGCGTCGGGATTGAAGGTGAATATCCAAAAATCTAAGGCTCAATGTTCCAAGAATGTTTCAGCGAGAAGAAAAGAGATGCTTTCAGGGGTTTCTAGTATCCGTTTTTGTCAAGACCTGGGAAGATATTTGGGAGTTAATATTGGTCATGATAGGGCTTCTAGGAAGATGGCGCAGGAGGTCATTGACAAGATTCAGAGAAAGCTTGCTAGTTGGAAGGAGTGCTTGCTTAACAAAGCGGGCAGACTTTGCCTTGTGAATGCAGTGATGGCTTTTATTCCGGTTTACAATATGCAAGTTTCCCTTCTTCCAAAGTATGCGTGCGACAGGATTGATTCCTTGATGCGCCAGTTCTTATGGAAGGGTGAAGCGAACGGGAGAGGGTTGCCGTTGGTAAAGTGGGACATTGTTATAACTCCTAAAAAGGCAGGTGGCTTGGGTGTTAGAGATACTCTCTGTGCAAACATAGCTCTACTTGGCAAGTTGGTTTGGGATTGTCTGAATAATAGGAACAAGTTGTGGGTGCAGGTTCTAACTCACAAATACCTCCGGAACTTCAAGGACATAGGCAGCAGTCGTTGTCACAATGCTTCAACTACTTGGAGGAATATTCTAAAGGCTTACGATACCTTAAAAGAAGGATTTCGATGGAATGTGGGAAATATGCAACAATCGATTTGGTATGATGAGTGGAGTCCTCTTGGCAAACTTTGTGAGCTTACGTCTTATGTTCACATATCTGAAACAAATTTTACTCTTGCTGATTTATGAAGCAATGGTACTTGGGGAGGGGATAAGCTTGTAACGCCAATTTTTCATGAGGTCAAACAATTTCTTCTCAGCCTTGGGCCTCCTCTAATGTCAGAATCGGAGCCCGGATGGATCTGGTGGCCCGCATCGCTAAAAGCCTATAGTTCTCGAGAAGGTTATCGTTGGCTCCTGACAAAGAAAGTGAATTCAATCGAAACTAGCAACTGTGGGTGGATTTGGTGCCTTAATTTTCCAGAGAAGATAAAGATGATGATGTGGCTGGGTTTACAAAATGCGCTTCCGACAAATGCCTTCCGATTTAAACGTCATTTAACTGATTCGGGCATATATTCGAGATGCAATGCAGATCTGGAAACAATGGAGCATTGTCTTAGGGACTGTGAGAAATCAAGATGCATTTGGCAAATGTTGCATCCTTTGCTTATTGATTCATTTGAAGGTACTCCCTTGGAATTTTGGATTCGGAAGGTCATGCCGGGCAATGAGGCAATTGTAGGGGCGGGTCTTTGGTGGGTGTGGAGGCATCGTTGCAATGATATTTTCAACAATGGAGATCAGTGGTCAAACTACAAGGTTGTTGCTATAGCTCAAATTACTGCTAATGATTTAAGACAGTCTGCCAGTACCAGGTGTATAACTTTCAAGGATCGAAGAAGGTGGAAACCTCCAACAGGTGATACTTTTAAAGTTAATTGTGATGCGAGTCTGTTTTCTGATTGGAACCTAGCAGGAATTGGGTGTGTTATTAGAGATTCTAATGGGCGTTGGATTTCGGGTTGTTCTAGTAGCTATCCCCCAGGGTCTATCGTCAGATGTGAGCTTTTTGCTGTTTGGAGAGGTTTGATTTTAGCTTGGGATTATGGCTTGAGAGATATTGTGTGCGAAACAGATTGTCTCGACATTTTGCACATTTTAAACAATCCGGCAAATGGGCTACATTGTGATGTGGTTGATATTCTTCAGAAGATACAGGAGCTTCTGTCAAGACCTTGGGTTGTGGATTTTGAATGGATTACCCGTGATGCTAACGCTGTGGCAGATTGGCTGGCGAGATATGCGGTCAAGACCAATCCAACTCATGTTATTTGGTCGGAACCTTGTGATGAGCTTCAGCATCTTATGCTTGTTGATTTAGGATAATCTTCTTTTTTTTCTTTGTTTCTTGTTTGTTTAGTCACCAAAAAAAAAATGATGAGAATAAATATGGTGATTGTGTCCACTCCTAAAAATTGAAAGATGAGAAGCGTGAAGTTAATACACGATAAATAAAATAGAAAAAAAATAAGAGAATTGAAATGGTTATCCCCACTCTTCCTGTCAACCTCTCTCAACAGTTGACAAACAGTTATCTATTTATTCCCATCAACCTCTCCTAACAATTGACAAACGGTTATTTTTCCATTCTTTCTCTATTTTATTTATAAATGTGTTAAAATGCTTATTTCAAATAAACAGTTATCTTTTTATTATTTAAAATGGACTATTTATCTTCCTTATTATTTAAAATTATCCATCTTTTTTATTATTTGAAACCTTCTATTTTTAAGAGTTTAGTCCAATATTTACTCTTTTAACCCTATTAATTCACATTGTTCATACATTGTTCAAAAATGTTGTTGGTTACCTATATTTTTTCTTTTAAAAATTATATTTAATTATTTACATATATCTCGTTTACAGTGTAAACAAAATACGTACAAAATTATCTCACTTACAGTGTAAATAAAATAAACAAAAATATTTATTTCGATAAATATTTTTAAATTATTTATTTCAGTAATTATTATAATTAATTTATTTATTAAAATAAAAAATCCTCCATGAAGAACGTAGGGGGAGTGGAGGCATTGGCCTCTCAAATTTAAAAATAATAATAATAAAATATTAAGTATATTAAAAAAATATATTTAATATTTAATTTAGTATAAATAAAAATTTAGTTTAAATATTAATAAATTTTTAATATCTAAAAAATAAATGAAATAGTATGATAATTTTATCCAAATGAATTTAGTAATTAAGAAAAATTTCACATTAGAATATAAATTCAATATTATAAACTTGATGTTCCTAATTATGTTGAATTAAAAAATTTGTGTATAATTTTTGAGTTATGTGAAGAATTAACAAAGATAAAAAAGTCTTTAATATATTATTTGATTGATCGTTTGATTTGTTTGGTAATCACTTTTTCTGTTTTAAACTTTTAATTCCTATAATTGAGAGATTTTTTTCAACTATAAATATTGTGAATAATAAATTCAAAAGTAAAATGAAAGATGAATTTCTTACTAATTGTCTTTGATTTATATTGAGAAAAAAATTATTAAAAGATTTGACACAAATTCTATTACTGATGAATTTTATGATATGAAAAATTGATATGCACTATTTATTAGTAATAAATACACATACTTTTTATATTTTAAAATATATTTTTTATTAATATATTTGTATAATGTATTTTTTATCATATAATTTATTTATATAAATTTTATTTTAATATTATATATGTTATTAGTTTTTTATAATAATATTTTTGAATCTGTCATGATGATGGTAGATAGGTTAAAAAAATGGTGTATTTTTGTATTTCACAAGTGTGTAATGCAGTGTAAAATTGCTACCATATACATAATTACATATATGCTATGATGCACTGACATGGATATAAGACATGACACGATATGGGATATGTAGACATGAATTTTAAAATTTTATAAAACACGGGGATACGATATATATATATATATATAGAATATAAAGTATTTTTTAGATAAATTACAATGAATTTTTATATTTTATTGTTATTAAAATATAAAATAATTGTTTAACTGTTTTTAATATTTTTTTTACTATATAAAAGTATCTAAAATATTTTTTGTTTTAATAAATAATAATATATATTATTTTTAAACTCATTTCAACCATACGTGTTAAGATTAAGGTTGGACACGCTGATACGTGATGGTATTTAGGTGTGTCTAAATGTGTCTAGAGAAGAATTTTTTATTTTTTATTAAGACACGTTGGACATGACAAACACGTGTGTCGGACGAGTGTTGATAAGTATTGCGTCTAAAATGTGTCCAACACGTGGACATAGCAACTCAACAAAGTGTCCGTACTTCATAAAGGTATATATATAATTTTTGTGCACATCTTTTTTATACCATAAAAAAATATTGTCTACAATAAAATTAAACAAAAAAAAATGATAGAATCATAATTTATATGAATATTGAACTCACATGTAGTATATATTATTATGAGAAAGTTTAGGGAGTAGTATTTTTGTTGAAATTTGGCCAGCACTTAATCATAAAAAAAAATGATTAATCCTATATCATTAAATGTCATCTCTCACCATTAAAAATATTGATGATAGCCTATGATGCACGGACACTGACACGGACACTGGACACGACACGACACAGGACACGCCGACACGCGAATTTTAAAATCTTACATGACACGGGGACATGCATATATATAAAGAGGCTTGCTACACATACAAGTCTTTTTAACTTACAAGTTTTACAAGTTGCTATACATTAGGGTCTTTTAATGCATTATTCAGTTTCCAAAGCACTACACTCACCGTGGATTATGAACGACTCCTCTTCCTCTTCCTCTTCCTCTTCCTCTTCACTCACCGTGGATTATGAACGACTCATCTTCCTCTTCCTTTTCCTCTTCCTCTTCCTCTTCCTCTTCCTCTTCCTCTTCTTCTTCTTCTTCTTCCTCCTCTTCCTCCATGTATTTCTTCGTTTTCTCTTTGCCTTTTCATTAATTGTTTTACTTGCGTTTATTACTGGTATTCTTGCTTCCTTTTTTTCGATTTTCATGGTTTCTGAAATCAAGCTTTGAAATTGTTTTGAAGATAATGGAGCTTCAGAAATACACCCAAACGATTACAGAAATACACCCGAACGATTATAGAAATACACCCAAACGATATTTCTTCATTATTTTCTTTGCCTTTTCATTAGTTGTTTTACTTGCGTTTATTACTGGTATTCTTGCTTCTTTTTTTTCGATTTTCATGGTTTCTGAAATCAAGCTTTGAAATCGTTTTGAAAATAATGGAACTTCAGAAATACACCCAAACGATTACAGAGATACACCCAAGCGGTTACAGGAATTCACCCAAACGATATTTCTTTGTTATTCTTTTTGCCTTTTCATTAGTTGTTTTATTTGCGTTTATTACTGGTATTCTTGCTTCTTTTTTTTCGATTTTCATGGTTTCTAAAATCAAGTTTTGAAATCGTTTTGAAAATAATGGAACTTCAGAAATACACCCAAACGATTGCAAAAATACACCCAAAGGACACCTTATGCATAATTCAGAACTCTTTCTCTTTCTCCTCCTCATCTTCTGCTGCTTCTTCTTCTTCAAAAACGATTTCAGAGCTTGATATCAAAAAATAATGGAAATCAAGAATAACGAAAAAAAAAACAAAGAGAAAAGCACGTAAATGAAGAAGGAGAAAGAGAAGGCAAAAAACGAAAGAAAAGAAGAAGAAGAGGAGGAAGAGGAAGAAGAATGTGCAGCAAAAAGAAGAAGAAGACGGTGCAGTGAAATTGTGCAGTAACGGTTGAAGAAGGAGAAAGAGAAAGAAAGAAACGAAAGAAAAGAAGAAGAAGAAGAGGAAGAGGAAGAAGAACGTACAGTAACGTTCAAGCGCGTTAATATAATAACTTGTAAAGACTTGTATAAAAAAATGCTTGTATGTGGAGAATTTCTCATATATAAAATATAAAGTATTTTTTAGATAAATTGTAATAATATTTTGATATTTTATTGATATTAAAATATAAATTAAAATTTTAATTATTTTTAATGTCTTATTTTAATTATATCAAGTATTTAAAATATTTTTTGTTTTAATAAATAATAATATATACTATATCTAAATTTATTTTAAGAATATATGTTAAGAATAAGACTGGACATGCGGATACGTAATGGTATTTAGGTGTGTCCAGACGTGTCCGAAGAAGAATTTTTTATTTTTTTATTAAGACACGGTTGGACACAGCAGACACGCGTATCGACGAGTGTCAGTGAGTGTCGTGTCTGAAATGTGTCCAACACACAGACACAATAACTCAGCGAAGTGTCCGTACTTCATAGATGATAATTAATTTATGACTAAACATCACAAATTTTACTGAGCCTAACACTCCACTATTATTATTATACCCCATAGCCTGCTAAAATATCTTCAAACAAGTTAAAGATAACAATGATGACGAGGAGGTATATATGCCGTACCATTACTTCTTGGAAAGCATGGCAGAATTCGTGCTTTAATATCCAAGGTTCAGAAAACCGGACCGGTCATCAAACCGCTCTAATCACTGGTTCACTGGTTCACTGGTCTAACCGGTTCAACCGATGGTTCAACCGGAAAAACCGTTTTAGAGTAGAATAATAAATAAATTATAAATACACATCCTAAAATATAATTATAGTCTGATACAAATCTTAAAATATCTTCGAAATTAAAAACACTACATAAAATATCATCAACCAAATACATATGATCTTATCAAAATCCAAACTCAAAAGTTAAATAGTAATAAAAGCATATGTAAATATTAAATCCCAACATCATGGTTTATCAATTATCAAAATCCGCAAGAACTTGTTGCAAATCTGCTTCGGTGGGATGATCTTCACCTTCATTCCCACCCTGATCAGCAGAAGAAAGAGATGCAGCATAAAGACCACTACTACCACCGCCACTTTGATATAAATCAGCATCAATTTCACCTAATAAAATAGAAATGTTATCATTATATTATAAACTAACAAGATTCTAATAAATCATTAGAAACTAAATTACTATACTCACGCAATAAGTCATCCACATTACTAGGAAGATCAGGCTCTTTCTCTACAACCTCTTCAGTCACCCAGAAGTCAACTTGACTGATACTTTCATAATCAATTGGATCATGTTGTGTCTTTTGCTTTCTTTTTTCTTTTTCCTTCCTAAAAAGTTAAATACAATATATGGAGATTTAATAATTTACAAATTTATTATGATAAAGATTACAAATGAAACAATATAGTATTTCATGAAACATATATTACCTGGATTTAAGACGCAAATTATAGGTAACATAAACAATGTCATTCAGTCTATCATGCTCCAATCTATTTCTTCTTTTGTATGAATCTGGTCAAAAAGGCTCCAATTTCTCTCACACCCAGAAGAAGCAGATGCTTGGCTAAGAATGCGAACAGCTATCTTTTGTAGACATGGAGCAGAGCCTCCGAATAACCTCCACCATTCATCTACCAATTATAAAACCATAACATATTATAAGATATTAATTAAGAACATAGGAGCATAAAACAAGTTAAAACAAATATTCAACCATATTCTTACCAGGCTTAAGTTCAGATGCAGCTGGAATAACTTCTTGTCTATCAAAACTTTCCTTCCGATCTCTATATAAATGTATTTCTTTCATTGCCTGAACTGAATCCAAATTGTTACACTTGCAATACAAGGTAACAAGATCAAGCAAACCTCGCATAACATCAGGTGCTTCTTTATAATTTTCATTAAAAAAGAATTTAGGATTCAGGAAGTAAGCTGCCGCATGAAGATCTTTCTTCAAATGCTTGTCCCATCTTGAGTTGATAATCTGTGTACGGCTGATATGCAGTCTTGAATTGCCTAAACATCTCCTTAATTGCATCTTCTGCCCTTAGCATTCCTTCATAAACATACCCCAAAGATGGGGGGTCATCAGCATCAACAACCCTCAGCAAGTAAATCAGAGGGCTCACAAGTTTACATACAGTAAAGCAATCGTCCCAAAATTTTGCATCCAGAATAATAGCACTCACAGCTCTACCAGTAGCACTCCTTCCTAATTTGTGATCAGTGAAAATTGAATCTACAACCAATTGTTGCAACTCCTTTTTACGGTCAAAGATGCTCTTCAATGTAATAAACACAGTTGCAAACCGGGTTGCACCAGGACGTACAATTTCTCTCCACTTAGGTCTTTCTCTTAGCCAAGATAAGAAAACCGTATGATTGTACACAAATACTGTGATCTTTGAAGCACGAGTTGCAAGGTTAGAAATATGCGCCATGCTGCTTATATCTTTTAAAATAAGATTAAGGCAATGAGCAGCACATGGTGACCAATAGATATTATCATATTTTCTATTGATAAGCCTACCAGCAGCAACATAATTGGTTGCATTGTCAGTCACAACATGCACAATATTATTTGGGCCAATCCATTCAATCACCTCAGAAAACAAAGTACACAAGTGTGAAGCATTTTTTACCATACTGGAAGCATCTACTGATTTCAGAAAGCACAAACCTTTAGAACAATACACCAAGAAATTGATTAATGTTCTTTGTCTTTGATCTGTCCAACCATCAGCCATGAGGGTACATCCAGTTTCCTTCCATGCACTCCTATAACTATCAACTAGCAGTTGACTTTCTCTTTTAAGATCAGCCAACAAATGAACCCTTAACTTATCATAAGAAGGCCCCTTGTAACCAGGTCCAATACCAGCAACACCATCTAACATATCTTGGAAATATGGCGACATCACAGCATTAAATGGAATTTTACAATCCAAAAGCCACCGAGCAAATCGTTTATCAACCTCGTGTATCGCCTCTTTGTTTTGCATAACACTTTTAATACTTGGTTGAGCTCCTGGAGTTGTTCTTGGTGCAAACATAGGAGGAATGACTTTGGCTTTTTTCTTTGGATCGCCTCCAACTCCTTGCTGACTCGAGGTACGCTGCTGTTCCTGTTCTTCTTGAGCTATTGCCTCATCAATTGCATCCTCTACCTCATCACCACCCTCTTCACCAAAACTTACTTTTCTTTTCTTTTTGCTGGCCTGAATATCTTTCAACAAACTTTCCATCTGTTTTTCCACATCATATGGAACTTTAGGACATTTTTTCACGTCTCCAGTAATCTTTGCTAGATGTTTCTTCATCCTGTGAATTCCACCTCCATTGAAAACTTGTAGACAAAATAAACATTGATACTGTGGTTTTCCATTCACGTGTTGTAGAGCAACATATTTCCAAGCTAAATCTGTTTTTCCCCTAAGGTTAGAAGAACCTTGTGAATGACTATCGTTAGCACTACGGGAATTAGGATTAGCAGCATCATTCGGAATAGGAGTATCGACAGACATGTTATTATTCACAGAAGCATTGTTATCAGCAGTTGCTTCTTGATTAATACTATCTTCCATAACTGAAATTAATAAAACATGTATGAAATCAGAAATTGAAATCAGAAATTGACAACACAACACAATGCAGTTCAGTTCAGTTCACAACACAACACAATGCAGTTCAGTTCAATTCAGTTCAGTTCAGTTCATAACTGAAATTAATAAAACATGTATGAAATTTAAACAACACAACACAATGCAGTTTAGTTCAGTTCAGTTCACAGAAAATGAAATCAGAAATTGACAACACAATACAATGCAGTTCAGTTCAGTTCACAACACAACACAATGCAGTTCAGTTCAGTTCAGTTCAGTTCAGTTCATAACTGAAATAATAAAACATGTATGAAATTTAAACAACACAACACAATGCAGTTCAGTTCAGTTCAGTTCACAGAAAATGCACAGTTGACAAAGAGCAAGTTCACAGGAATTGAAATCAGAAAATGCACAGGGCAAGTTCACCGAACACAAATTGAGCTGCACAGTTCAGTTCACAAAATAGAGCAGAGGACCAAACACAAATTGACCAACAAATAGAAATTGTGCAACAAAGAGGAATTAAGCTACAAAACAGAGCAGAAAATGCACAGTTCAGTTCACAAAATAGAGCAGAAAATGACAAAATGCAGTTCAGTTCAGTTCAGTTCACAGAAAATGCACAGTTGACAAAGAGCAAGTTCACAGGAATTGAAATCAGAAGATTGAAAGAGCAAGTTCACCGAACACAAATTGAGCTGCACAGTTCAGTTCACAAAATAGAGCAGAAAATAGAGCAGAGGACCAAACACAAATTGACCAACAAATAGAAATTGTGCAACAAAGAGGAATTAAGCTACAAAACAGAGCAGAAAATGCACAGTTCAGTTCACAAAATAGAGCAGAAAATGGCAAAATGCAGTTCAGTTCAGTTCAGTTCACAGAAAATGCACAGTTGACAAAGAGCAAGTTCACAGGAATTGAAATCAGAAATTGAAATCAGAAAATTGAAAGAGCAAGTCCACCGAACACAAATTGAGCTGCACAGTTCAGTTCACAAAATAGAGCAGAAAATAGAGCAGAGGACCAAACACAAATTGACCAACAAATAGAAATTATGCAACAAAGAGGAATTAAGCTACAAAACAGAGCAGAAAATGCACAGTTCAGTTCACAAAATAGAGCAGAAAATGGCAAAATGCAGTTCAGTTCAGTTCAAAGAAAATGCAGAGTTCACAAAGAGCAAGTTCACAGGAATTGAAATCGGAAATTGAAATCAGAAAATTAAGTCGAGGTCTAAGTTCAGTTCACATTGAGGACAAAGAGAAAGAGAACATGAGCAGAGGTCTAAGTTCAGTTCAGTTTACAGAGGACGAGGCGAAGGACAAAGAGAAATGAGCAGAGGACGAGTCACTCACCTGGGGTCGATGGAGGGCTACCGGTGTTGACCGTTGAGGACCGCCGATGAGAGGCTACTGCGTGCTGGTGTTGAGACTTGAGAAGATGAAGACGATCGAAATTGTGGGCACCAGGCGACGAGAAGATGAAGATGAGCAGGAACCAGGCGACGCCGGAGATTGGAGGGTTGCTAGAGCTGAGGATGGCGACACCACGGGGGCGAGGGATGGCGACAGGGCTTCAGGCAGCGCCGCTAGGGTTCTTCTTCTCCATTGGAGATGATGATTGATGAATGAATGGGGTCGGGGCTCGGGGGAAGAAAGGGGGGGTGCTCCACGGGCGGGTCGGGTCGGGTTTGTTTTTTTTTATTTTTTTTTTAAACGCAAAACGGCGTCGTTTAGTGAAAGATGCATAACCGGCCGGTCACCGGTTCGGTCCAACCGGCCGGTTTTTGACCGATTCGCCGGTTCTTCAGCGGTTCTTCCCTCTGCGGTTTTCAGATAAGGACTGGACCACTTGCAGTGCCGGTTCGCGGTTAAACCGGTTGAACCGGCCGGTCCGGTCCGGTTTTCATAACATTGTTAATATCAGGGAAACGGAGTTGTTTATTTGAGTTTTAATTCGTGTAAATTGAGTTTTAACAATCTAGTACAATAAATGTGGTATTCAGGGAGGTCTTTAACAATGTTTCTTGATGTCATTTCGGGTAGTTTGTTATATGTAACTTTTTCGCACGGTTCTTTTCAGTAGTACATAGGAAAAGGAGAGTCCATTCCATATTATGGATTTGCGATCAAAATGTGTACTTCTATCTTTGATTTCTGAATATATTGGCCTATTTGTAAATTGTTTTGTCTGCTAGATCATGCTATGTTTCACATTTACATTATTGTGAATAACTATGGAAAAATAATTTTTAATTAGTTTATATTAGTCTATGATTTATTGTAATTAAAATTATTTTTTTACTCTTAATTTTTGAAAAATTTAAAATTTAAAATAAAAATAATTTTAAAATATTAGTTGATAATAACGAATAAAAATCGGGTCTTGCCTGAACTATTAAATTATTAACTCGGAGCAATTCGGGATTAGATGCTAATATATACTAACTATAGCACGTTTACATTAAAATTAGCTATTATGTATAAACTATTTATTTTAGTGTTTTAGTTAAAAATATTAAATATATAAACCGGATCTAGTCTAACAATGGTTGAACAGAATGGAATCAAGTTGATGAAAAGGACAATGATTCTCTATAAGTTGTACTGTATGCAGTGCCTGCCAAGCAATTCAATTCCCACATAATACTACACTTGAAAAGCAAAACAAAAAACACATGGCCACTTCCAGCTTTTACCTTCCCCTCATCATTGCTACATGGTTTCTTCTTCTGCCATTCTCGCCGGAAGTTGTTCACGGCACCGACAACAAAAAGGTAGGTTTGCTCCTCTTGCTGAACTCCTCCCCCCTCTTCCAGCGTTGAACTTTTTTCAATCTATATGTTGCTTGATCAGTGCTACATTGTATACTTGGGAGCACATTCTCATGGTCCCAGTCCTACATCTGTTGACCTTGATGCCGCTACAAATTCTCACTTCGATTTATTAGCTTCAGTCTTGGGAAGGTATGGTTTATATTTTTTATTTAGCTTAAATATGGGGTGGTTATCATTATTATGATAATTATATAATTTTTTAAAATTATTTAAGATTATATTTTTATTATTTTACAAACTTTTTATTTTATTTTTTAAATTAACACTATGTTTAGATCAAAGGAAATTGGGAGGAAAAAAGATGTAAAGAAAAAAAATGAACAACAAAAATAATTTTTTCTTTGATTGGATGAAAAGAGAAAGTTGGTGAAAGAGAAAAAAAAGTGACGTAGAGCCCGTATTTAAATTTTTTTTCCACAATCATGTAAAGAAAACTGACAAAAAGTTAACAAATTATAAATTTATTCTTGGTGTAACATAGAAAAAGTAATAATAAATTATAATTTATATATAATATAGGTAATAATGGTATTAATATAATTTTATTCTATTATAATTTTTTTTATTTTTTTATTTAAACAAAAAAATTATTTTTATTTTTTTCATCTATTTTCTCTTTATCTAAATAACACATAAAAAATCTACTTTTTTTTTTTTAATTGGGAGTTACCGAAAACGGTAATTTGGATCTGAACGTGAGGTCTAGACTCCTTTTGAGACCGCGTCTGACATGTGCTAGTGCTGAAATACTACCGTCTGAGTTTTTCGTGAGGAAGTGAGGGTAGTACCTGCAAAAAATTCTGATACTTAAATTAATAAGAGCTTTAAGCGAATTTTTAGTAGATTAGATTTTGAATATACCTGAAGGTGTCAGTGTATTTATAATAGAATAAATAACAAATTTTTAGAATAGTTCCACCTTTAAGGGTGATAAGTGGGACTGAACTTTTGTCACTGTGTCCAAACTCCATGAGTTCAAGTAAGAGTAAATGGATTATTCATTTTGAATTTGACTAAGTTGTAGACTGGTGCATGAACATCTTTTATCTTTTTTTTCTTTTTTTTTTTCTTTTTATTTTTTATCTTACATTCAAACAATACTAAAAAGTGTTTTCAATTATTAAAAAATATTGTTTTAATTTCAATAATACTCTTTTTAAGTATTATGAAAATTGTATAGTTATTTTATCTATTTTAAAAATATCATTAATATATCAAAATTAACTATCAATATATTTATATAAATATATATAATTTAATTTATTTTTAATATATTTTATATTGATAACTAATTTTAATACACATATAATATAATCGTATCTATTATAACTATACTCATAATAGCATGCGCTTTATCTTTAGTCATGTATGATTGGATATATGTTAGAAAGATGAAACTTTACTAAACATATCTTTCGAGTTAACTACCTTTAATCTAAATTAAAGGTTGATATGCAAGTGAACATTTATATGAGACTAATGGAAGTAGTACCGGCAGGCGGTTTAGTAAATTTAAGTTTATATTATATTAGCCACTTAACAGGTATTCAACCGCTTTTTTATTGAATTAAAAAAATATTTTTATATTTTTATTTTTAAAATTATAAATTTAATTTTAATAAATAAAAATATAAAAAAAATTATGTAAAAATAATAAAACATGAAACGGAAAACAAAAACAATTGATTATTATGTAAAAGATAATATGAATTTATTTATTTTGTATTCTAAGAACACATGTCAAAGATTATAAATTGAATTTTTTAAAATATGAAAATTTAATTTTTAATACGTTTATTTTATATTTATTAAAAGAAATAATTTAAAATATTTTATTAATATTAAATTTATCATGTGCCTTTAAAATATATATTAACTAAATTAAAAAAAATTAAGTAACTTTAACCATTTTATATATATTTTTTTAATTTAAACCAATACTAATGAACTCTTTATTTTAATATATTAGAAATATTAAATCTTAATATTTTTCTAAAATGTGACAGCCATGAGAAAGCAAAAGAGGCCATTATATACTCGTATAATAAACACATAAATGGCTTTGCTGCCCTGCTTGAAGAGGAAGAAGCAGCACATATTGCAAGTGAGAATAATGCTTCTATATACTCCCAATCATATGTAGTTTAATTTTGGTTCGCTGAAGCTAATCATCTAAATTTGTATGTTTGGAATACCGGGCCAGAAAAACCAAATGTGGTGTCTGTATTCTTGACAAAAAAGCACAACTTGCACACAACTCGATCGTGGGAATTTCTTGGACTAAACAGAAATGATGACAACTTGGCATGGAGGAAGGGAAGATTTGGTGAAAATACAATCATTGCTAACATTGACACAGGTAATTAAGCTTTTCTAATCTATCTACATCTACTGCATCCTCTGCATATTATTATAATCCAATCCGTACGGATTAATTTACATTATTATATCTTCCGAGAACAAGATTCCCGCCCCGTGACTATGGGCCATGATATATATAGAATCAATTTTAAGAACAATGATGATGTTTTTATCATTTTTCTAGACTTTTTTTTTATAATTTTTTAATATAAAAGATAAATTTTTATGTCCTTTAGCAAATATTTTTTAAGAAAAAAATTTTAGAGTAAGCATAATTTATTATTTTTAGTCTAACAATTTAATAATATATTTTTAAGTTTTAATCTACATTTTTAAATATTATCGACTAACTACTAACTAAAAATAATAAATTCTATTTTTGTTTTACATTCCTATTTTTTTATACCAAAATAAAAAATATATAAAAACATTAATACTTATATATAATTCATCTAATATTAATATTTATATATAGCTCAAGCGGCAGCATACATGTGCTTGCTTATTTCCTTGCTGGGTTAAAGCCAAAAGAAAGGACGCCCTGTAATAGTAGTTGTCACTTGTCATAGACTAGTATATAGTAACAATAATAAACTGTGTTATTGTTGAAAGAGTTGATGTGTCATAATATAGGAAAGTCATGTGCCGGTCGAAAAGTGCGGAATATGAAATTCAGCGTACGATCAATTAGCCCTGTTGAATTTTGTTTGTTAGGAAAAAGAAAAAAATCGAATATAATCTTAAAAATGAATATGGAATGACATTAATGACCAGCTATAAATGCACAAAAGGTGTGTGGCTTCTTAAAAGGTACTGGTAGAGCAATTTTGGGAGCTTGGACTCTAACCCTTTTTGTGCCCAGTAACACAATTTTTTGAATACTTATCTAATTTTAAAAATTTCTATTAAATTCTCTTTAATTTCTATTTAATTTTCTCTATTTCTTAATATAATATTGTATAAAAAAATTACATTACTTTTGGTTTATTTGTTAAATTTAAAAATATGAAAACACATACATTTGTCGAATTGAATTTATTTTTTATAAACTTTTTTTTATTGATTTATTTATAATTTTTCATCATCATCACTATTATCCTATCACTGTCATTATCTATTACTATTATAATTGTTACTATAATTATTGTTGTGGTCGTCATTATTGTTATTACTATTGGTTAATCGTGAACAAATTCTATTTAAATAATTAATTAATCAATAAAAATAATAATTGTGAACAATTTTTCTTTTAATTCTTTTGTAAATGCAGTCTTTATTTAATTTAGAAAAAAATAAATATTATTTAAATTATAATTATTTTCATAATTTTTTTAGGTAATCATCTTATAATAAATATATTAAGAATATGTTTAATTATTCTGTTAGTCTTTGTAGTTTTATCAAATTTGTAATTAGATTTATATATTCTTTTTCCAATCACGTTCCTACACTACTTTTAACTTTATAATTAAGCCTTTTTGTGTCAAAAATATTAAAATCAACAGAATATTTTCTCTAAAAAATTTCTGGTCAAAGTTCTAATTAAATTTTTAATTGTGGGTACATTCAATTTGTATAAAAATATTTCATTAACTCTAGCATTCTTATACCGGAAAGGATTGAATTACAAAATGTAAAATAATATAAAAATTCAATTAAAAAAAAAAATTTAGTAACCTAATTATAAATTTGATAAAGTTATAAGGACTAATAAAATAATTAAATCTTAAGAATATAGTTGAATCAAAATTCAACTCTTTTTTATATATAATTAGACTCTTAAATATGAACTCTATCAAAGATTTTTTTCGTAAATTAAAAGTTTTTTTTTATTTTTCTGTAAAAAAGAATTAGTGGTGAATTTTTTTACTTTCAAATACTTTTATTATATGCTCTTTAAGACTAGTTATTTTAATTTAAAAAAATATTTTTTTGTTATTTTTTTGTATTATAGTCATAACATATTGTAACACATACATTTAGTTTAGTTTTATAATAGTATCTCTGATATTTTAAATATATTTTAATTTTATCTTTGACCGTTATTTTAGTTATACCTCTAAAAATATTAATACCATATAACATGACAATATGACAAATTGAACTATTAGTAATACCTGAGTTTAGTACTGCTATATATAAGTGACAAATTAGCATAACATTATAAGGTTATTAATTTGCCATTAACTATTGGTTATTACAATCAATTTTTATAAAATTAGTCGTGTGATTCTTATTATGAGTAATACAAAGTAAAAAAAATACAAAGTTAAAAGAAGAAAAAGGTGCTTTCAATTATATTAAGTATAAAATAGACATAGATTTCATATTTAATTAGAATAGAATTAAAAAAATAAAAATATGTGATCTTTTTATTTTAATTAGCAATTGAGGTATATATATATTCACTCATAATCTCATATAATGGGTACTTATTACTCTCTTTTTTTATAAAATATGATAGTCATGAAATTTATACGATAATACAAATGAATTGATAGTATAATATTTAAATCCTAACTATTATTGCATAATCCATGACTTGTTCTTTTCATTTTTTTAATGATAGTTATATTCTATCCTATTTATGTAACCATGAATAATTTATATAATAATTTTGGTAAATAAAAAATCAATAATTTTGTGATAATAAATAATCCTACATACATCATTGACTAAACTAACTGTATTTAATCAAATTTGTTTTTTTTTTTAAATCATAAATTAATTAGAAAAATACCATTCATAAACTTTAAAATTTAAAAATATGATTGATTATGCAATCATATTGATGATATCAAATTAAACTTTTAGATATACTCATTAATCATCAAAAGAAGAACCCCTATTGTACTTAATTTAAAATATTTTATTTCTTATAAAGTCTATCGACTTTACTCTATTTTTTATTAATATTCAAAATTCCTACTAAAATAACGTTTTAGGTTTTACAAAATATAACATACATAATTTTGATTACAAACAAAATTAAGAACTTACTATTATTTTCTATCAAATTTTAAATGAATTTTTAAGCTCATTATAAATTAAACATATTTGTAAGTTAAAAATATTATGTGCATATAAAAAATTAAATATTAAGATAATTACAATGTATTAAGGTAATACATAGGAACGGAGTTATGTTATATTTTGAAAAAAAACACTAAAAATTAATTTTATAAAAAAAGAGTTAAATAAAAATTTATACATAATTTGTTAAAAAAAATTAAGAGGGAGCGTTGTCCCTCTTACTTTATACAAGATTTTATCTTTGTTTACACATATTAATTTACATATTTTTAATTAAATAATTAACTATTAAAATAATTAAACTTAACATAATAGAATAATCAAATAATAAATAAATAATTTAACTATTTTATAGTACTATAATGAAAAATTTTATAAAAATTAAATGATATTTTTATACACAATAACTGAATTTGTTTTAGGGCAATTTACCAATTTAAAACAATTGGTTGAAAGCTTTACTAAATTACAACATTTGGAATTTGGTTACCATTTTGTGCAAAATCAATTTATATAGAAACCGTGGGAGGCAACTACGGATTCCAAATGTACATAAACCGTGGGAGGTAGTAAGGGTTTATGATCAAATCATGTTGTATGTAAACCGTGGTAGGCAGCCACGGTTTACGTGAAGAGAATGTAAAGCATAAACCGTGGTAGGCAGCCACGGTTTACGTGAGGAGAAAGCCATACATAAACCGTGGTAGGCAGCCACGGTTTATGAAGGATATAATTCGATGTTAAAACCCACGGTTTATAAATAATTAGAATTTAAATTATAAAATTTGTATTAGTTTGTAATTTGAAATTTAAATAGACATACATAATTTAAATTAATAATTTATAAAATTGTATGTATTCGTATTATTGTACTCATATGATTTATTGTTACTATTGTATTCATATGAATATTTGTAACTAACTATAACTAACTATAAGTTTACAAATATGATACTATAAATTTACAAATATGATACTATATAAATCAATGATATGTGTAAACTTATAGTTAGTTATTGTAATTGTGTAAAGTAAAGTACTTTATAAGGATATTTATTGAAACTAATATGTTAATTATTTATATACTTAATCTGGACACTATAATTTTGCATTAAGATAAAAAAAAACTATTAAAATTATAATGGCTTATTATAATCAACTACTATTAATATTATTGCACATCATTCAGCCACTATATTTATAATTCAATGATTATAATGTAATTTGAAGTATTCCAAAGTCAAAATACATGATATAAGACATCCAACATAATTACATTGTGAACTTTACATATATATGTACTAATATCTCAAAAACTCAGTCAAAGATCAATAGGCATATTTAACGATTGTCACTGAAGTTATTAAATATAATTCAAAAATTAAATTATACCACTCAATGGTATTATCATATGATAATTTAAAATGTTGAGGATAAATAAAAATAAAAGATGAATTAGATGATAATTAAATACATTCATATTATTTTCAAATTAAAAGAATATACTTATTTAAAATAATATGATTACGTTTATTTAAATTTAAAAATTTTAATAAGAATATGTTTATTTAAAATATTTAAATTTTAAATTTTAAATAAACCTGCTTATATTAATTTTAAATTTTATTTAAAATAATACAAATATATTTATTTAAATTTAAAATTTAAAATAATAAGAGTACATTTATTTAAAAAATTTTAATTTAAAAATAATATAAGTGTATTTATTTATTAGTTAAAAATTAGCAACTGTTATTTTTTTAAATAGAATAAATATAATTAATCATATGAATACAATAGTAAAATAAATCATATGAATACAATAATACGAATACATATAATTTTATAAATTATTAATTTAAATTATGTCTATTTAAATTTTAAATTAGAAACTAATACAAATTTTATAATTTAAAATTCTAATTATTTATAAACCGTGGGTTTTATGCACGAATTATATCCTTCATAAACCGTGGCTGCCTACCACGGTTTATGTATGGCTTTCTCCTCACGTAAACCGTGGCTGCCTACCACGGTTTATGCTTTACATTCTCTTCACGTAAACCGTGGCTGCCTACCACGGTTTACATACAACATGATTTGATCATAAACCCTTCCTACCTCCCACGGTTTATGTACATTTGGAATCCGTGGTTGCCTTCCACGGTTTCTATATAAATTGATTTTGCACAAAATGGTAACCAAATTCCAAATGTTGTAATTTGGTAAAGCTTTCAACCAATTGTTTTAAATTGGTAAATTGCCCTTTGTTTTATATACATGATTTTGTGAGACTCGTTCAAAAAAAAGAAGAAAAATAATGCCATTTAGTGCAGCTCAGCCAAGACATATCACATATGGCAGCTGGAAAAAATGGCTTTTAAAATTTGCCCACGAGAACAAACTGACAACTTCAATGTACAAAACTTGTTAAAGGAAAAAACGGTTACATGTCTACATGCACCACCCAGTCTTCATGTTCATCCGTGTTTCATTCGCCTAATCTGGACCTTATATTTTTTTTATTATTATATCTAAATGGTTAACGTTGTTGGAATATCATATTTCAAAAAGGACATCGGCATATGTGAACATCTTTCCATAATATATGTATTGCCAAAAGATGATTTAGTTGAAGCTATGTTATATATGTATATTCATTTCGAGTTAGAAACTTGGATATAAGAAAATTAATAGTGGTACACTTTTTTTTTCTAATATAATCTCTATGATATATGATTTAGGAATGTTAAAAATTTAATTGATGTAACATCTTATTACACATAATTTTATTTTTAGGCCATAAATTAAAAGTAGTAAGATATTATGACATTTAAAAATAACGGTTCCGCTACGTTACCAATAGCATATCTGCCAACTTCTGCCAACTCTTATTTATAATTATGTTTTATGGAAGTGTGTTCGTGGATGTGTCTAATAAAAATATTTTTTTATAGCTGTGTTTAATAGATGTGTCTTTATAGATATTTTTTCTGGATGTGTCTCTTTATATATGTATTTAAAATATATTAATTATTAGACATATCTACGAACACACTTTCATGAAACACAATTATAAATAAGAGTTGGTAGAAGTTGGCAGATAATATGTTGGTACCCTATACTTTTCCTAAAAATAAAATATATACATATAGTATTTAAAAGAAAATGATTTAGCTAAGACTCCGTGAAAAAAATGACAGAACAAAAATGCAACATTCTTAAAAACGTCAAAGATCGCAAGTGTCGGTGAGCAAAAATGGTTGGTGAACAAAAAGGAATGAGACAAAGAAATGTATATATATAAGAATTTTAAAGGAGATACATATCAAGTCTCAAGTCTCGACCTGCGAATTAGAGGCCGACTATATATATATATATCCCCAAAAGTAAATATAAATATAAATTCTGTTTATCTAAAATCAACCTCCAAGAGGGATATACAAGAAAAATACAAAAGTGGAGAACATATATATAAAATCTAAGTGTAGAAAATAAATCTCAAAAGAAATCTTCGCTTCCCAAAAGCAGATCTTGTACGCTCATTGAGGTGTGTCACGTCCGATACCTGTAAAGTATAAATTCTCGAAACGGGTGAGAACATCATCCTTTCCAAGATTTTCAGTGGGGTAAAAGTTTTAAATAAAAACGATGTAAAGACTACACGAACCCACTAGACAATCCTAAACTCCGATCATTCAAGGTTAAGCCTTGAGCCTTTTCTAATACAAATAGGATAAACAAACTAAGTCTCAGCCCTTATTAATAGTCTCTAATCTCGATTCTCCCTAACACTAAGCTATTAATTCTCTCAATATCATTATTGTTTATTTCAGTATTAAACCTTTTCGGTTCTATAGTCTCTACAATTTTTATCGACAACATTCAATCCCCAAAGGTATCAATTATCATCACTAGTCATACTAGTGCTCTCATAAATCTTAGTTCTCCTTGATACAAATCATCATCTCTCTCTGTATCATATATAACAATCCGCATTTCATAATTCTATATCAGTTCTTATCAGATCTCAACTCGAAACAAATGGGATGAGTCACTACCGTTGTATCTACTCAGGAAGCTCACATATCAATTAATACTCATTCAACATCCTCCAATCATTCAATCATTCACATTTCATTAAAAAAAAATAGCCCTCATCGTCACCATTGTCAACATGAGAAACCTTTCAATTATGCAAGTACATATAAGACAGTACAAAGAATACACAGATAGAGATAACAGATAATACAATTAGATCAAGTAGCATATAAATATAAGTGATCAACTAAGCAAGCCAAAAACCAAAAGCACACCCAAATAAATCATACAAATACAAATGATGCATGTCTTTTCTATGGCCAATGAGTTCATCTGTCGATTATGCAACCAATTCCGACACCTCCGATAGCTAACTCGGATATGGAACACCACAACACGAAATATGTATTACTCGTCTACCTATGCTGGTGTTTCATCACAACCCGGAGTAGACATTACTCATCCACTCAAGCAGGTGCCTCAACCATAACCCGGATAGGGATTAGTCATCTATCCTTAGGCCATGATTCAGATAGGAATTACTCATCTATCCTCAAAATTATAACTCGGATAGGGATTATTCATCTATTCTCAAAATCACAACTCAAATAGGAATTACTCATCTATCCTCCAAACTATCACTCAACATTTCAAATGTCCTTAACTATACACCTGATCACCATCACCAGCATCTCATTTAGTATTATCAACGCCTCATTAATTCAATTATTCACTTTGCAAATCTCCCTCAATATCAATCTAACTCCGTCTATATGTTCGCTCTTATTTTGAAGCCTAAAAATTAGCTATCGGACCTTAAATAGAATTACAGAGGTCAAAAAGTAAAATGAATAGACAAAAACAGTTAAAAACAACATTTGTTGAAAACAGGGTAATTGTGCATACATATGACTCCCTTTTTATAGTACGCGCGAAACGCGCACGAAAAAGATACATTTCTAAAAGGCAAGTTGTGCGTACGCATGGGTCATGAATACGCATGACTTTGCTTTTGTGCATACGCATGGTATGCACACAATACTTGCACAAGGCTCTTTCACTCTGTAACACGCATCATACGCGCATGACCTCAATTTTCTGCAATTTCTGCAGAATTCGGTTTTAAACCCTAAACTTCAAACGTGCATAACTTTTTTGTTAAAATTTATTTTCCGTCCGTTTTTCGAATGTTGTAGACTACTCGGGCCCAAGTTTCATTTAAGAGAAGTTCCACAAAATTTAAGGGTCCGAGAGTTAAGTTACAATACATCAAAGTTGGTTAACAAACAAATTTTCACCCAAAATTTTGCTAAGTCCACTAGTTTCAAAACTCCCACTCAATTTCAAGTCAACCACACAATTCAATACAAAACACTCCGACAGATTGTCAAACACTCCTCAATTACCTCTCAATCATTCCAACGCTTAAGTTATTCAATTCATTCAAACATTTCCATTTATAATTCCATGATTAATCCTTAACCAACCCAATTTACTATTATTCGGCACAATATTTAATTAGCAATTCAACATATATTTATCAATTCCTTACCCTTCCTAACCATTTGTTACACCAAATCAACAATTCCAATTTCAACCTTTATCACACACATACTCAACATCCATAATTTATAACCATATTATCATCAATCATTCCATTCAATAATTTACACCGCTTACCTTTACTTACCTCATAGAAAATTTTTTCATCCTATCACAGTCTCAGGCCCACCACCCACATCAATTATCAACATAATCAATAATATCACAACTCATGTCCCATTCATTCATATAAACATTAATATTACCCATTCACCACTTAATTCACGATATCGCAACCAATAGAATCAAGCATACATTCATTCAACTAATCACAACACATTCTAATTTCAATCCAATCCTATCCTCGGGATAATTAACATAAGCATTCACATAACTTTACATAATGCCTATCCGAAACTCAAACCCGTAATCTTAATGACGGCGGTTTCCAAAGTTTTGATTTTCTTTCCTTTCCGACCAAACCAAACTCGTCCAACACCAATCGAGTCTCAATCAACAACTCCAAGATCGATCCAAGCTTTCGAAATGCACCAAATCACCCAACAACTCTAATATTACCAATTTCACACACACTCACATCAACCTAGGGTTTATAGAATTAGAAAATTAAAAGGGAATAAAGCTTCGTTACCTTAACCCATTGCTCATGGGGATGAAACTCGATAATAGCTCATACTAGAGCACCACTAAATCATCAAAATTACAACATCTGTTAATACACAAAAGCTAAATTCGCAGAAATGAGGAGAAGGGAGAACTAGACATGAAATTCAGAATTTTTTACCATTTTATTTATATATCCAAATTCACTAATAGTGTCTCTAGTGTAACTGTTTCACCTTGAGCAGGAGTTTGGCCAGAATTGTGGAGTTTCAGTGACAGGGGATATGGCCCCGTCCCATCAAAATGGCGCGGGGGTAACGTTTGCCAAATACCCGATAACAAGGGAAACCCTTGTAACAGGTTATGATCAAAACAATAGTCATGTAATTTATGCTCACTGCAATGAAATGAATAAACTTAACTACGATAGGTGGATTGTATAAACAGGAAGTTAATAGGAGCAAGATTTTACAACACTGCCTTCGAGGTCTACAACGGCAAGTTAAACCCATTGCTACACACAGCGCGCGACTATGTGGGTCATGGGACCCACACTCTATCAACGGCTGCCGGCAATTTCGTGCCAGGTGCCAACGTATTTGGAGTTGGCAATGGAACCGCCAAAGGTGGCTCCCCAAGAGCCAGAGTTGCATCCTACAAGGTTTGTTGGTCGCTAACTGACTCAGCCAGTTGCTATGGCGCCGATGTGCTCGCCGCGATAGACCAGGCCATAAGCGACGGTGTTGACATCATCTCACTCTCCGCTGGTGGCCAGTACTTAGTCCACCCCGAAGATATCTTCACTGATGAAGTCTCCATTGGTGCCTTCCATGCAGTTTCTAGAAATGTTCTGTTCGTTGCGTCTGCAGGGAATGATGGACCCACACCAGGAAGCGTTTTTAACGTGGCTCCTTGGGTATTCACAATTGCTGCTAGCACCATTGATAGGGACTTTACTAGTACCATCACTCTTGCTAACGGTCAACAAATCAAGGTATTTAACTATTTATTTATTTATAATAGTAACACAAGAGTCGTATATAAATTATTTGAGTTAATAAATTACGGTTTAATTTTTTTCTACCTAGGGTGCGAGTCTTTTCGTAAACTTGCCACAAAACCAGGCTTTTCCTCTGATTGATTCTACTGCTGGTAAATTTGCTAATACGTCAAACCGAGATGCGTAAGTACAACTGTACAATTAGAACTTTCTTGTTATTTAACGAATTCTTATCGTTTTTAATTTGTTCCTTGTTGTGTTGCTTTGTGGCAGTCAATTTTGTAGGCCAGGAACACTTGACCCAGCGAAAATAACGGGGAAGATAGTGTCATGCTTCAGAGAAGGTAAAATAAAATCGGTTGCAGAGGGCCAAGAAGCGAAGAATGCAGGTGCAAAAGGAATGTTCTTGCGCAATCAACAGCAAAATGGGAATACTCTTCTTGCCGAGCCTCATGTTTTGTCAACAGTTGGCGATCATGCTGCACATCCAAACGGCACTCCCTCTTCTGCACCAACTACAAATCCTACTTACTTTACAACTGCCACGTAAGTGTCAATACCAATCAAAGTAATATCCATATCACATATCCTCATGCATGTTAACTATGCTTATATTGCAGGGCTCCTGCATCGAGCTCGTCTGATGAGACACTGACGTTCTCATCAGCGACGACAGTTTATGGAATAAAGCCAGCTCCAGTTATGGCTTCCTTCTCCTCCAGGGGACCCAATAAGATTCAACCATCAATACTCAAGGTTGTCTTATCATACTCACTTCATTTGATTCGTTATTAACTGTATATAGTATGGTCCCCTGAATCCTTGATATTGTGGTGGTTTTCATCAGCCGGATGTGACTGCGCCTGGAGTGAACATACTTGCATCATATTCATTATTCGCAAGTGCATCAGACCTTCTATCTGATAATCGTCGTGGGTTTAAGTTTAATGTGCTTCAAGGAACTTCAATGTCTTGTCCTCATGCCGCTGGTATAGCTGGACTTCTCCGAACCCTTCATCCTACTTGGAGTCCAGCAGCTATCAAATCTGCCATCATGACTACTGGTAATTTCCCTTATCCTTCATTCAATTTATTTTGTACACTTATCTTTGAATTTAAATATGTTTTCAACTTTTTCGTTTTTTATGTGCGTCTTATTTCAATTATTAAACATAAACATATCATTTCACATTGGGAAAGTATGAGGAGCAAATGGAATATTTATACAACGTGTACAATGGAGATTTAGGGAGTATTAGAGATATAACCATTAGTGTTACCCTTTCTCATCAGCTGAAGCTTTTGGGATGAGTGATATCATGACATGGTATTAGAGTGCTAGATTCAAAAGGTCAAGAGTTCGATTCTTGGTGAACCCTAAAATTAATTTAAGCTTTTGGGAAGATGTTTATTATTCCTAGTACTCGGATGGTTATTTGTTTATTTTGTAACTCAATAACCCATTGTACACATTATACAAATAGTCTATTGTCTCCCTAGCGGAATCCTTTCACATTTATCCTTCCTGTCCCCGATAATTAACCAAGCCATTCAAACCTTGTTAACCATTAGGGCCATTAACATATACAAAACATTTATACACATACCCAATGTTTTAAACTCTATTATAATTATCCCAGAGTTATATATAAACTATTGGGAGTTACTTTGGTTCTTTATATTTTTTTTTTGAATTATTAACTACTACTAAATCACATTTTTCAGAAATCAATAAAAAAATCCAAATAATTTTAGAATTTGAGTTAATAGACACATGGTAATTATTAAGGACAAATAATTAATGAATACCACCAATATTCTGAATTATTGTATAGGCAGGGAAGAAATTCTCCAAAATATTCAAAAGAAATATGGTGATAAGAGGTCAACTGATATATAAGAAGACTGATAAAGTAATTAGAGGTTGTTAGAAGTAGTTGGAATCAGTTGCAGCTAGCAGTAGTGGCTGGCTGTTATTGTTAGTAACTAAAGATCACAACTTGATGAACAAGCCACAATAGCTTACATATATGTAATGATGTACATCACTCTCTACTCTCTACAATTAATTAAGACAATAATGATCATCAAGTTATCTTTCTAAATCTCTGTGTTCTCTCTCTGTTCTATTCACAAGTCTTCACAACCTACAGCCATTGATACCATTTTAAAAAATATAAGGTGGTTAGCTTATCGTATGATATTTTTTGCACTGAAAAATTGTGTCAAAATTTATGCATGTCATACTATAAGTATTTTTTGTTTTAAGAAAATTACCTATTGTTATGTGTCTCCTTCAGCAACTACACAGGACAACACAAACAAGCCAATTCAAGATGCATTTAAGAACAAGCTAGCGACTCCCTTTGATTATGGATCAGGGCATGTTCAACCCAATCTTGCAATAGAGCCGGGACTTGTTTATGATCTGCACCTTAACGATTATTTGAACTTCTTATGTGCTTCTGGATACAATCAACAAGCCATTTCAGCTCTTAATTTCAACAGGACTTTCACTTGCAAAGGAACTCACAGCATTAATGACTTAAACTACCCTTCAATCACGTTGCCAAATCTTAAGTTGAGTCCGATAACAGTTACTCGTACACTCACCAATGTTGGTCCCCCAGGCACATATCATGCAACTGCCAAATTAGATGGATGCAAAATTACTATTGTGCCCAACTCATTAACTTTCACAAAGATATATGAGAAGAAAACATTTCGAATTACTATACAAGCTTCAAGTGTGATAAAGCTTTATAAGTATCAATTTGGAGAATTGTTGTGGACAGATGGAAAACACAGAGTTAGGAGTCCCATTACAGTCCAACGCCGAAGGTGATGACAAGTCTTCTCAATTTGGGTCTTAGAATATGTGAAATAATGTCTTCTTTTTGTAATAATTATTGGTACATGCGAGCTTGATATCTGATTATCTGTATGTCATGTATTTATTTTTCCGCTTAAAGAATTGTGTGTTGGTCTATGCAGTGAAAATTGTTGTACGTACTATTGTCTAATTATTAATCTAAAAGCTTAGATTAAGTTTCAGTATCCAAACATTATGCTTGAAAAATTTTGATAAGGTGAAAAAGGCGTCGAGAATTGAACAATGGTATCTATTTCATGTACTGTAATTTATATGGGTCCAAGTTAATAATTGAGTTCATTGATAGATCACTTTTTCTTTGTATACTGTTGTTATCAGAAAGTATGTTCTTTGATGGGGACTAATTGAACCGCTAATGATAACATTCCTCTATTGTTATTGAAAAGTTAATAATGACATTGCTTTACTTTTATTCATGCGTTCTAACTCAACAAGCCTATCTCCTTTGGTGGGGACAAACCACTGAACTGAGTCTCCCCCGAATTGAGATCAATCAAATAAGTGGAGTTTCCCATTCTTCATTGAGTTGTCCAATCCTGATCATAGGAAATTGGTCATCAGGTAAAGGTGCTTTTCCCATCATAAGCTCTTTAGAAACTTGATGCATGGTTGGCCGAAATTGTGGACTTTGGCTCAAGCACTCAAGTGCCCACTTTGTGATCCACATGATTTCCCCAACAATTGAGTTCTTAGGATAAGGAGGTCTATGATCTATGACATCAACCAATAACAAATTGTATGTTATTGATGCTGTTGATGGTGACAACAATGAGTTGATCAAATCTCCTGGATGCTTTCCCATGAGGATCTCCAAACAAAGAACTCCAAAGCTATATACATCACATTTCTCTGTCACTTCCATAGTCTGAGCTAGCTCTACATTAATAATTCAAGTTTAAAGTCATATTACAAAAGTGTAGTAATAAACTGAGATAATTTATAAAGTACAAATAAAAGGTAAAAATAATGGACTTACCTGGAGCTCCATAACCATAGGTGACTGCAAGTGTGGTCCAATTTGAATCTGGCTTTTAAAACTTAGCAGTCCCAAAGTCAGAGACATGAGCTTCATATTCTGAGTCCAACAGAATGTTCTTGCTTGATATGTCCCGATGAACCATAGGGGGTTTGCAATCATGATGCATGTATGACAAAGCATTAGCAACTCCTTTAACCACATTCACCCTCTTCATCCAATCAAATGCACTTGCTTTTGCTTCATTGCCAAATACTTGATCCAAACTGCCACCTTCCAAGAATTCATAAACCAAAAAAGAGAACCGAGAATGCTGGCAGAATCCATATAGCTTTATGATGTTGCGGTGCCTCATTTCTGTCAATGCTTCAATTTCATTCTCAAAAGCTTTCAAATTGGACTTATCCTCTGCATCTGATTCAGTATGAAGTTTCTTCACAGCAACAACCATTCCTGAAGGCAACTCAGCCCTGTAAACGGATCCTTGCCCTCCAATTCCAATGAGATGTTTGTCATCAAAGTTATTGGTAGCTTCAATGATAGTTTCAAACGCCATTTTTCCATCATGGCTCCATATGGAAAAGTGTTCTTCCACTTGTTGCACTTCTTTAGCTGAGTTGTCTTTGTTTCTAGCACTTCTACAAAGAAAGTACAATGAAACAGCCGCCATGCAAAGCACAAGTACTAGTACTCCAAATATAACAAGTAATACCAATAACATGACCTTGTGACTTTTACGGCTAGGACTGCTGCTTGGGCATGGCACCAAGCCAGTGACATTACCACACAAGCCTTTGTTATTTTTCAATGATTCAATCGTAGCATTCTGAAAGGCTCGGTTATTGTCTGGAAGCGGCCCTTCTAACTGGTTGTATGATATGTTGACAGAAATCAAGCTTGACATACCATTAAAACTTGATGGAATGGTGCCAGAAAGATTGTTGTGAGAGAGGTTCAACAATTTCAATTGTTTCAACTCTCCAAGCACTGTTGGTATTTGTCCATGCAACATATTCCCACTAAGATCAAGAGAATACAGAGGCTGCGACGACTGGAAGTCAGAGGGGATGCTTCCCTGTAGTTTGTTGTTGCTCAAGTTCAATTCCAACAAGTTGGGTAACTGCACAACTTGTCTTGGTATACTGCCACTCAACTCATTTCCTCCAAGGTGCAAGATTTGAAGATCATGCAATAGTCCTATTTCTGCTGGAATATTTCCTGAGAAATGGTTGTCACTGATCTTGAATTCAAGCAGGCTTTTCATATTTCCCAATTCTCTTGGAATCTTTACAGTTAATTGGTTGGAGAAAAGGTGAAGTCTTCCCAAGTTGGTAAGTTCACCAATTTCTGATGGTATGCCACCAGAAATGTTATTGTTGGATATTATCAAGTTTTCAAGATTCTGGCACTTCCCCCAATCTGGCGAAATTTGGCCATATAATTTATTGTCACTCAGGTCAATGAATTTCAAATTAGGATAAATACCAAAGTCTTGTGTTAGGTCTCCTTCCAAATGGTTATACTCTAACCTAATTCTAGCAAGATTAGAGCAGTTCTTCAAGCTACTTGGAATTGGACCAGTAAAATGATTGTTATCAGCAATCAAGTATCCTAATGAACCACCTAAGCAAATTTGAGGTGGCAAGTGGCCGGATAGATCATTTTCTTCTACCAAAAAGTAAACCATGTTGGTAAGGTTATTGATAACTTGTGGAATGCTACCACTGAGTTTGTTGGCAGACAATTCTAAAGAGTATAGGCTTTTCAACTTTCCAACTGTATCAGGAATAGCTCCTGATAGATTGTTTCCTTGAAGAGCAAGGGTGATCAAATTGATCAAATTACCAATGGAGCTAGGAATTTCGCCAGAAAAATTATTGTGGCGAAGCCATATCCAGGTGAGCTTTGTCATGTTTCCAATTGTGGAAGGAATGGATCCTGAAAAATGGTTCTTCTCAATTTCAAGTAACTCCAGGTTGACCAAGTTTTCTATTGAAGCAGGGATTGATCCAGAAAGTTGGTTATTATAAAGGTTTAGCCATGACAAGGTAGATATGTTCCACATGGAAGCTGGGATTGGCCCAAACAAGGTGTTATTAGCAAGGTAAAGCCTATTTAAACTGCTGATGTTAGCAATTGTTGAAGGGATAGTACCAGAGAGAGTGTTTCTTGATAATTCAAGATACTCAAGCTTTGTTAACATTCCAATTTCTTGGGGAATGGAGCCAGAGACTTGATTGTTTCCAATCCCAAGAAACACAAGTTTGTTCAGTTTACCAATCTCAGGTGGAATTTGGCCTGAAAGATTGTAATTATCAGATAAATCTAGAAATGATAAGTTGGCCAAATTCGAAATGGAACCCGGGATTGATCCACTTAGATGGCACAAAGAAACATCAAGACTCTGTAAACTGCTCAATGTCCACAACTCTTTAGGGATAGAACCATCAAAAAGATTTGAAGACATATTTAAATATAAATTAAATAATATATATTTATATAAAAATATATAATAATTAATTTTAGTGATTAATTTTAATATATATAATATTTTTTTTCATAAGTTATTTGGAGGAATTACGATTATTCACTTCACCTAAATATAAAACATAATTTCTATAAATTAAAATTAACTACTAAAATTAGATATTAGTATACAATATATATTAAAATAAAAAATATATATTAAATATAAATTAAATATAAATTAAATAATATATATTTATATATAAATATAAAATAATAAATTTTAATGATTAATTTTAATATGTATATAATATTTTTAAAAAACAAATTAAAAAATATTATATATATTAAAATTAATTACTAAAATTAATTATTATATATTTTTATATAAATATTAAAAAATATTAAAAATTATTAAAATTTATTATTTTTGATAATTATTTAATTATTAATTTAATTTTTTTATTCTAATAATTTAACAATTTATTTTATTTTATATTTTTAAATATTAATAATTAATTGATGGTCAAAAACAATAATTTATTATGGTCCTTTAACATTTTTTTATAAATATATATTATTTAACTTAATTTTAATATATATTTTATATTTTATACTAATAATTGATTTTGATAATTAATTTTAATATATAGCTAGTATGACCATAAATAAATAGAAAAGTAATTAATATCCCAAATGTAATAAGAAATTGTTAGTCATTAAAATATGTGTAACTAATAATGTATGATCTAGTTATTACTCCAAAGAGTGACGTGCGTTTGTTAATAAAAAGGAGAAAGCAAGCAGTGTATATGAAGAGCAAAGAAAACAGTAGTGACATTAAAGAAAGCAAGCAGTGTATATGATGGTTGTGAACTTGTGATTGACTTTGATTTGTCACATTGAATTCCTTTCCATCTGCATGGACTTGTGCCGTTGTTCCAAGATGATAACATAACTTGGCTTTGCTTCTCAAGTGTGGCCTTCCACTTTAGGAGTGCATCTGATTCAATGTTTTGATCAGCTGAAGAGAGTTTTAGAATAAGGACACAAAGGAATGTTAGGACAATAGTAGTATTTTGGAACATTATTGGTGGCATGGTTCAAGACAATTAATCAGAGTTGTTGGTGCACATCAGATGTTGTTGTAAGTAATTATATAAATGAATGGTGTGGTAGTGATAGATAATGATGCATGATATGAAAAAACTTGTGTGGATATGAATGAGTGATGCAAATTATTAGAGGAAAGTTAGTCGAGTAGCACGATTACTAGAGATAACGTAGGAGACATGAATATACTTTTGAAAGTTTTGCACAAAGGCAATTCACACGTAATTATGTCTTCTTTGAATAAATTGACAAACAAATCTCTAAAAATTTATATTTTTAATAGGTTAGTTTCTAAAAAAAATACTAATAAAGTCCTTTAGTATAACAAATATAGACCAATTAGTTTAAATTAAAATCTTTTATTCTAATCATAAAGACTAATTTAAAAGTAGTATGTCTATATCTACTACTTTAAATGATTTTATTAATACTTTTTTCAGAAACTAATCTATTCAAAGTATAAATTTTTAAAAATTTATTTGTTATTTTACTTTTTTTTTATAAATTACGTATGCATTTATATATAAATAGAAATTTTAATTTTAATGTTTTCGTAAATATATTCTGATACATTTTAATGAAAATGAACTCAAAACATAACGTTTAAATAACTGAAGCAATTATCATTAACTCCTCGTTAACAATCCTTGTGATATATTATATTTCAATTAATCCACATGTTTCACAAGTTGCATTACCTTTTAGTGAAGAAAAATCTACCTAGATTTTAGCATGGGACGATATATAGTGTCCCTTTCACATAAGAAACTAAAGAAAGTCACACTTATTCAGTGATTGGCCATGGGAGAGACCAGAGAGAGAAAATTTATATAGAACTGACTTAGAGCTGGAATAAAATGTGAAAGAGGAATAATATATTTGTTTATGGAAAATATTATTATTTTTTAATAATCATCCTTTAATCAGTTTTAAAATTTAATTTATTAATTATAATATTTTTTAATAAATTTATATTCTAAATTTATAAAAAATAAAACACATTATGTAATTTTTTTTACCAATTAAGATTGTTATATTTTTCTTTTCGTCATATAAAACACATTATGTAATAAAATATGTTGTTAAATTATTAGACTAAAAAAATTAAATTAAAAGAATTGAATTGATAGTTAAATAATAATTAAAAATAATAAATTTTGATAACCTCTCACATTTTTTATTATCTAATCAATTTATCTCAATTTTATTTTAAATAAATTGACTCATAATTAATTAATGATAAATGTTTGGAATAATAATTGGAACAGAAATACCGAATGTGGTGTCAGTGTTCTTGACCAAGGAGCACAAATTGCACACAACCCGGTCATGGGAATTTCTTGGACTACACAGAAATGACAAGAACTCAGCATGGCCAAAGGGAAGATTTGGTGAAAATACGATCATTGTTAACATTGACACAGGTAATTAATTAAGGGAGATACTCCTATATTTATAAAACGTCTTTTTTTAAAGATATTTTTTAATAATTAAAATTTAACACATATAATCATTTAAATTATGTTATTTTTATTAAAATTAGGTCAGACAAATTAATTTGATTGAAAAATAGTAAATCAAATTTTAAATCGGTCTAAATTAATATTATTTTTTATAAAAAAATGACTACAATACTCCTATTATATAAAATGACTAAAATATTCTTATTATATATATTAATTTTGAAAATTTTAAATTCGAGCCATTTTCTTCTCTATCGTTATAAGTTAGAATTTAAAATTTTTAAAATTAATATTAATATATATATATAATTATATATAATAGGGATATTTTAGTTGTGTTTTATAATAGAAATATTGTAATAATTTTTTATAAAAAATATTAATTTATATCGGTTCAAAATTTAATTTATTAATTTTTTTGCTAAATTGATTTGTCCGGTCTATTTTTAATAAAAATAATATAATTTAATTAATTATATGTGTTAAATTTTAATTTTAAAAAGACATCTTAAAAAAAGACTTTTTAACATCTTTATTTAAGTAGTTTTCATTAATTAATTAATTAAGTAAGTAGAATTTTATATTCCAACAGAGAAATGATTTTATAATTAATACCAAACTTTTTCATTAATAACAAGTGTACTAAAATTAGTGTCTATCTTTTCCTCCTCCTTTTTCCATAAATAGCCTACATTTAACATAAAATATCATTCCCCAAACTTTATGTTATTTCTCCTTGAATAGGAGTTTGGCCAGAATCACAGAGTTTCAGTGACAAAGGATATGGCCCCATTCCATCAAAATGGCGCGGTGGTAATGTCTGTCAAATACCTGATAACAAGAAAAATCCTTGCAACAGGTTATGCTTTAACTTTTTATATTTTCTATTTTCAAAATTTAGAAAAAAAAATTGATTTTCTTTTTCAACAAAATGTTGCTGGATTTTAATGTTGTGGTGTAAACAGAAAGTTAATTGGAGCAAGATATTATAATTAGGGTGTCCGCGGATCGGATCGGATTGAATATGGCAAAAAATTCGATCCAATCCGCATTAAAATCATCGGATCGGATCGGATCCAATATCCACAACTTTTAAGGCTGGTCCGATCCGATCCGATCCGTACATTTGCGGATCGGATCGGATCGGATATCGGATATATCCGCAAAACATAAAAATATTTTTAAAAGCTTATTTTTATTAAAAAAATATCAATAAAATTCATTTTTTCTATTCTTTTAAATATGTTTACTCTTAAAATAAGAGTTAATTACCAATTATGCCCCCGAATTTGTAAAATGCTGACATAAATAACCCTAATATTTGATTACGACAATCATACCCTCAAAAAAGTTAAAAACGCTACAAATCTGCCCATCCATGAGGAGAACCCTTTTCCGTTTAACGGAGCTTGGTGATGTGGCAAATGGAATTTCAACGTGGCCTCCGTAAAGGGCTTCAATCCCTTTTCTCCCTTATATAGAATTGAGAGAGAATGTTTTCCCCAATTTCAGCAGAAAACAAAACCCTAACCATTGCCATGCATGGTGGAAGCAGAGTCATGTCCAGTTGTAATCGAAGGACATAGTCTATGAAAAATAGTAGCTCTGAAGGGCTCGAAGAACATGTGAGCAAGCCATATTGTGGGACATGCTTCTGCTGTCTTCAGGTGGTGGCTTTGAAGTCGAAGACGAGGAGAAACCCAAGAAGATGGTTCTTCAGGTGTCCTCTGTGGAAGCTATGTATGAATTTTCTGCTTCATTTGTCCCCCCGTTGACAATTGAGCTTGATGAATGGTTTTTGTGTTGGGCAGACGAAGAACATTGGGTGCCGTTATTTTCAGTGGATGGACGAAACGAATGAGAAATCTGTTGGGGTGGAGGAATGCTCTAAGAATAACACAGTAGTATGCAATGTATGTGGGGTCTTAAAAGAGAGGTTTACCAGTGTTGAGACTGAGACGACACATAGAGGTCGAAAGATGTTGATAGAGTAGATGAAGAGAGTTGAATTGCTTCTGTGTTTCATTCTAGGTGGACTTGCATTGGTTAGGGTTTTGCTTTCTGCTGAAATTGGGGAAAACGTTCTATCTCAATTCTATATAAGGGAGAAAAGGGATTGAAGCCTTTTTACGGAGGCCACGTTGAAATTCCGTTTGCCACATCACCAAATTCCGTTAAACGGAGAATGGTTCTCCTCACGGATGGGCAGATTTGTAGCGTTTTTAATTTTTTTGACGGTATGATTGTCATTATCAAATATTAGGGTTATTTATGTCAGCATTTTACAAATTTGAGAGTATAATTGGTAATTTACTCCTTAAAATAATATTAAACATACTTTTCTTAAATAATAAATTAAAATAATATAATATATATGATAATTATTAATTGAAATAAAACATAAAAAAATATTTACTTATTTATTTCTTTAATTTTGTGGATATGCGGATATGCGAATCGGATATGCAGATACTAACACAAAATCCGCAATCTGATCCGATTAGTGTGCGGATCTGATCCGAAAATCTTACAAATCAGATCCATATCCGCAATTTTCGGATCGGATTCAGATAAACACCGCAAATATGCGAATCGGATATGATACATGACATCCCTAATTATAACATTGCTTTCCAAGCGTACAATGGGAAGCTAAACCCGTTGCTACTAACAGCACGTGACTTCGTGGGGCATGGGACCCACACTCTATCAACGGCAGGTGGCAACTTTGTGGCAGGTGCAAGCGTGTTTGCGGTTGGGAATGGCACCGAAAGGGTGGGTCTCCAAGAGCCAGAGTTGCGGCTTACAAGGTTTGTTGGTCGCTAACTGACCCAGCCAGTTGCTACGGCGCCAATGTGTTGGCCGCAATAGACCAAGCCATAAGCGACGGTGTCATCTCGCTCTCTGCTGGTGGCCAGTATTTAGTTAGCCCTGAAGATATCTTCACTGATGAAGTCTCCATTGGTGCCTTCCATGCAATTTCTAGAAATGTTCTTCTGGTTGCTTCTGCGGGAAATGATGGACCCACACCTGGAACCGTTTTGAATGTGGCTCCTTGGGTCTTCACAATTGCTGCTAGCACCATTGATAGGGACTTCAGCAGCACTATCACTCTTAGTAATGGTCAACGCATCACGGTACTTTCACAATTTTTTCTATGCGTGTTTTGAAATATGAAGGGAAATAATAATATCTGTGGTGTATTTTTTGTTAGGGTGCGAGTCTTTTCGTAAACTTGCCACAAAACCAAGCATTTTCTTTGATCGATGCCAATGATGCTAAACTTGCCAATGCGTCAATACAAGATGCGTAAGTACAAATAAATCAATCTTTTATTTATATATTGTTTTCAGTGAAAACTCATTATTGTTGTTGTTGTTGTTTGGCAGTCTGCTTTGTAGGCCAGGAACACTTGACCCAGCAAAAGTAACGGGGAAAATAGTGGCATGCTTGAGAGAAGGAAAAATAAAATCAGTTAGTGAGGGGAATGAAGCGAAGAATGCAGGTGCAAAGGGAATGTTCTTGCGCAATCAACAGCAAAATGGGAATACTCTTCTTGCTGAGCCTCATGTTTTGTCAACAGTTGGCGATCATGGTTCACATCCACCATATAAGCCGCCTGCTCTGCCAACCAGGAATCCTACTTCTTTAACAACTTCTAGGTTTAAAAAATACAAACAACCCTTAATTCAATACTAGTTCAAGGGAAATTCATATGATGAAATATAGAAATAGTCAGTCCATAACTTTTCCGAATATATTTTGAATATGAAGAGTCCGATCCATTTGCATTTATGTTGGTTATGTTTATAATAATAATATAGCAGGGCTCCTGTAGCCGCCTCGTTGGCCTCGTCTATCACAGTAAGATTCTCCTCGGCAAGAACCCTCTATGGAAGAAAGCCAGCTCCAGTTATGGCTTCCTTCTCCTCTAGGGGACCCAACAAAATTCAGCCATCCATACTCGAGGTCTCATCTTCATTTGATTCCTTATCAACCACATATATCTACTACCATTTTATAAGAAAGAGATTTATTCATATCAATATAAGTATTAGAGAATCCTTGTTTAGGGTGACTAATTTTTGTTAGTTAACAGCCTGATGTAACTGCGCCTGGGGTGAACATACTTGCTGCATATTCACTATTCGCAAGTGCATCTGACCTATTAACAGACAACCGTCGAGGATTTCCATTTAACGTGATGCAAGGAACTTCTATGTCTTGTCCTCATGCTGCCGGCATAGCTGGACTTCTCAGAACCCTTCATCCTACTTGGAGTCCGGCAGCTATCAAATCAGCAATTATGACCACCGGTAAAATGAACTTAAACAGAGGATCAGAATATATTTAACTGTTGTTAATTTTAACCTATTTTATGTACATCTTGCTCAGCAACCACATTGGACAACACAAACAAGCCGATTCAAGATGCATGTGATCATAAATTAGCAAACCCTTTTGCTTACGGTTCAGGGCATGTTCAACCAAACCGTGCAATAGAGCCGGGACTTGTTTATGATCTACACCTCAACGATTACCTAAACTTCTTATGTGCTTCTGGATACAACCAACAACTCATTTCGGCACTTAATTTCAACAGAACTTTCATTTGTAAAGGAACTCGCACCATAGATGACTTAAACTATCCTTCAATCACATTACCAAATCTTAAGTTGAGTTCGCTAACAATTACTCGTACACTCACCAATGTTGGTCCCCCAGGCACATATAATGCAACCGTCAAATTAGATGGATGCAAAATTACTGTTGTGCCCAACTCCTTAACTTTCACAAAGATCAACGAGAAGAAGATATTTAGAGTTACCATAAAGGCTTCAAGTGTGATTAAGCTTTATAAATATCAATTTGGGGAATTGTTGTGGACCGATGGAAGGCACAGAGTTAGAAGTCCCATTACAGTACGACGCCGCAGGTGTAAAATCATACAATATTATTACAATGTATACTGCCATGGTCTAGTTATCTAGTTATTAATCTACAATATTTAGTGGCAATCTATTCTTGATATATAAAAGTAGATACATAAGCATGCATTATATTATTTTTGAGACATTTTTTTTTCTCCTACTAATGTCATGTCAACAATATTACTTACTTGGCACAATTTTAGAATCAACCACTCAGTTCTTACCAAATCAACTATTATTTTCAAATCAGCAAAAAAAAAAATAAAATATACAAATAAAAAACTAAAAAATAGAATCCAATAAATTTGTAACCTCCAAATATATTGAATTTATATTCCTATATTTATTATATCTTACCGTTATAAACAATACAATAATATAACCGTAACAATTAATTTATAAATTAAAAGTTTTAAAAATGAAAATTATATTTTATTATTATAATTATGTTTATTATAATCATTTTAATTTTTGCCAATGAGTTATACCTCAAATGACATAGTCTCCCATATTGGTTGCGAGTTCGAGTCTCTATATCTTTGATAAAAAAATCATTTTAATTTTTAGAAGTAACACTAGGTACAAAGAACTATTATGGTAGTTTTTACTTATTATTAAAAACAAATTCTATTTTATTTTACCAATATAAAATCTGAAAAGAATATTTGAAAACTAAAAAAAAAATTTATTAAAAGAGTATCAAAACGAAACAAAAAAAATATATGATATTAGACATACATTTTCATATTAGATACATTCGTAGTATATAAGATGCATCATGCATGCATGTTTACCTCAAAACACTAATTAATTATTATTTTTTACTAAAAATGTTCACTTTAGAATCAACCACTCAATTCTTACTAAATCAACTATTATTTCTAAATCAGCAATATATATATATATATATATAAAACTACAAAATAGAATCCAATAAATTTGTAACCTCCAAATATAGTGAATTCATATTCTTATATTTATTATATCTTACCGTTATAAACAATACAATAAATTTATAACCGCAACAATTAATTTATTAATTTTTATAAATAACTCACTAAAGGTAATATAAATATCCATATTACAAATGTCATAATAATATTATTAATCATAATAAATTTTACGTTATAAGTATTTAAATTTCATACCATTTAAACTACATATATAAGTCTCTTATCACTATTCCTTCACATAACATCAAATTTAGCACAAAAAATTTATTTTCGAACTGCACATCTCAAACTTACTCAATAGAGCATCGTTCTTTCATAGCAGAACGATTAGAAATCGAATAACTATCCAAGATCTAATGGCCATGCAATGAGAATCTGATGATCAGGTATGATAAAAAAAATCACAACATGCATCATACATTTATACTTACTTAAATACCATATACCTAATGATAACATAAATTAATATTGGAATAGATAAAGATCTTCACAATTTTAGCAACTATAAACGAAATTGATGACAAATTAGGATGGAACTATGTTAAATGTAAAAAGTGTCGGAAGAAAGCATATAAAAAAAGAAACAACTACATTTGTGGCACATGTAATCAAACATCACAATATCCAACAATAAGGTAACTCTATATACTTTTCATAATTTCATCTATCAAATTATTAGTTGCTAGCCCAACTTATTTTAGGTTGTTGAATTCAATTAAAGGTTTTAGATCAAAGTGTTACAACAACTTTTGTATTATTTGATGGCGACGCAAAAAATCTATAGGGCACAACTGCTTCAAATCTAATGACATTTCAGAAAAATAATGACATTGAAGCACCACCCTATCAAGAGATTAAGGAGAAAGAATACCATACAAATTCAAGACACATCTTCGGAAGAAGAACATACATACGAAGATGGAACCAAATAACACAATAGAAAGTGCATCAAACTCAACAATTCATAAAAAACATGTCTTCGCAAGAACCTATGACAAAAAGAAGAAAGCACCAACTCTAACAACCAACAAAAAAAGGAGGACAAGCACCATATAAGATGACTAAGTCTATCAACTAAAACAAATGCAAAAATCAAACCACCAAATAAAAATGTCACTTTATACAACTCCAATATCTAAATCTTTTGTACTACAAATTATTTAAAATAAAACACCTTTTAAATTTAACTTCAATTTACACATATTTAATTTATTTCTACAAAACATAACAAGTTTTAATATTTATTATATATTATCGTTAATTTACCATCTCTTGCTGGTCTCATTCTAGTTTTATTTTATTTTTCCTTATCTCTCTTTCTCCTTATTATAAGTGGATCATTCGAAGATTATTAGTACGTTAGATTAAGCAATCGGTAAAAAGGAGGGGGGGGGGGGGGGGGGGAAATGCCCATATAAAGCTAAAGTGAATGAGAATAAAGGAACAATAATAACATCTCCATATTTAAAGGGCTAGGAAATTAAAGTAGCGTTCCGGTAGTTTAATAAAAGCGAACTTAAAAAGATAACTAATTTTGGGACAAATGTCAGGAATACAAAGACTAATATTTAGGCTGTCAATATATATCTTATCCGCGGCTATCCAACCCAATCTGCAGCGAATAGAGTACGGTACGAGTTGAGTCTCAATTCTATATGAACAACCCGTATTCTATATATGATTATGTTATATATTTATATAAAAATATGTTTTAAGTGAATGTTAAATCAAAAACCTCTTACTAAATGCAAAAGATCCTTAATTACTAAAAGAAAATTATTAATTAATAATTTAATATTTTTTTTACACAAAATTCAGTTCTATTTTAAATTATTATCAAATTATATAATAATGTCGTATATTTTTTGTAACCCGCGGGTAGGATCGGGTACCCGTGAGTTAAGAACGAGTAGGATTAGGGTTGGGATATTCTTAACCCGCAAATAGAGTAGAGTTGAGTTTATATAAAAATCTCAACCTACGAGTAGGATTAGGGTTGGATTCAAATCCTACTCTACTCTACCCATGATCAATTCCTACCAATATCAGTCAACTAATTAATAATAGTTTACTTGAAGCGTTTGGTTTTAGAATAGATAATAAAAAATAATAATTAATATTTAATTTAAGAAATATAAAAAATAAATAATTTTTAAATATTTAATAATTACTATAAAAAATAAATTGGACACCAAACTGAAAGACACTAGAAAATTTGCCATTAGAATAATCTTTTCGGTCTCCTGTCTTCTTCTTTTCGGTATTTTTTTTTTCCAAAATGTTATGGAGAGGTTATACGTATTTGTTAATGCACTTAAGTAACGAAATATGTAGTGATGGTTATTGCAATTATAGCTAGGCCTGGCAGTATCTTAAGCATGTCCAAAAGGTTCCTAACCACTGAACCAATGATACTTGTGTTATTTATAAGATATTTGTGTCATTATAATGTTTCTTTTTGTCAACCCGCGGGTAGGATCGGATACCCGCAGGTTGAACGCGGATAGGGTTAGGGTTGGGTATTTCTCAACCCGCGAGTAGGATAGGGTTGAGTATTAGTTAAAAACCCAACCCGCGGATAGGGTTAGGGTTGGGTTCAAACCCTACCCTATCCTACCCATTGCCACCTCTAATTATAGCCAGTAGCCATGTTGTCACATATTGGAATCTCTAGAAGGATACACTTTTTTTCTTTACTTTCCACACAAAATTATATAATATAACATTGCCAAAAGTACCATTCATTTATAGAAAGTAGAAACAAGTCATTATTAACATAAAGTGAACAATTATATTCCTCAACATGTTTGAAAGTTGTTGTCTTTAGCAATCATTCATGGATATAATATGAAATAATGATGAGAATCAGTAGTGATGGCCTGGGTCCGCGATCTCCTAGCACCACATACAGTTTGGATTTTGTTTCTATCATCTTGCTTACTAGGAATTCAACCTCATTTTCTGTGTAGAATGATGAGATATATTGCTTCACATCTAATACCGACATCGTAATAACATAATAGCAGAAAACAAGAAAGATTATTGTAACAATATGACATTAATTTCTTCCTTAGATATATTATTTAAGGTCTTTTCTTAATTCGATTGTATTAGTTTAAATATAAAATATTTACTTATTTTTATAGGATAAACCACAAAAAATATATTCTGCATGATTTTAATACTGACAAAAATATTTATATGTGACAAAAAATAAAAGTATGAAACAAGTCATGTATGATGGAACATTTTTGTCACGTTTTTTAATTTTTTTAATTATATTTTTTGTCAATAACAAAATTTACAAATATTTTTTTTAACGATAAAATTATTTTTGGTAGTTTACCGGTTTTTATATAAGGTGGATGTTCTGATAAATAGATAGATAGACAGATATCAAATTCAAGGGTTCAATCCTCCCCTTTTCTAGACCAACAAGTTAGGAAAAGAACTAGTTAGCGTATTGGTTGTGGATGTTCCGTGTGAACCAATACAGGCAGAGGCACACAAAAACGAAAACTGAAAATCAACCAAACAGGGTAACTAGGAAAAATTGAAAATTGAGTTCACTTTTATTCTCTAGTTTATAGTCTTATCCTTCCTTCTGACCCAAATTAAGAATCAAGTTCATCAATAGATCATTTTTTCTTCTTTATTATCTGCTCTTTAATGAAACATTAACAGTGAGATTACTCTACTTCTATTCATGCATTCTGACTCAACAAGCTTATCTCCTTTTGTAATAGATTGGCACAAAACATAACCAAAGAAATTAACTTTTTACTCGGACATATATATATAAATGGTACACACGCTGTCAAAGTAAACAAGCTTAAGAATTAATACACAGGTGGACTCTATATATATGAAGTATGAATCATTAGATCATAATGAAGCAATCACGTAAGTGCACTCCCCGATCCTTCTTCAATGAGTTGCCCAATTCTGATCATAGGAAACTGGTGATTAGCTAAAGGTGACTTTCCCATCATAAGCTCTTTAGAAATCTGATGCATGCTTGGTCGTGATTGTGGACTTTGTCTCAAGCATTCAAGTGCCCACTTTGTGATCCACATGATTTCCGCAACAATTGAATTCTTAGGATGGGGTGGCCTCTGATCCATGACATCAACCAATAACAAATTGTATGTTATTGATGCTGTTGTCGGCGACAACAATGAGTTGATCAAATCTCCTGGATGCTTTCCCATGAGGATCTCCAAACAAAGCACTCCAAAGCTATATACATCACTTTTCTCTGTCACTTCCATAGTCTGAGCTAGCTCTATAACCAAATTGAAAATTTCAAGTTATGCATAAAGAAATACATGGATCATTCTTGGTATAGAAAGCAAGGGAAAATGGACTTACCAGGAGCTCCGTATCCATAGGTGACTACAAGTGTTGTCCAACTTGAACCTGGCTTAAGAAACTTAGCTGTCCCAAAATCAGAGACATGAGATTCATATTCTGAATCCAAAAGGACATTCTTGCTCGATATGTCGCGATGAACTATAGGAGGTAAGCAATCATGATGCATATATGATAGAGCATTAGCAACTCCTTTAATCACATTCACCCTCTTTCCCCAATCAAATTTACTTGCTTTCGCTTCATCTCTTAGCACTTGATCCAAGCTTCCACCTTCCAAGTACTTATAAACCAGAAATGAGAACCGTGAATGTTGGCAAAACCCATATAGCTTTATGATGTTGCGGTGCTTCATTTCTGTCAATGCTTTGATTTCATTCTCAAATGCTTTCAAATCGAATGTCTCCTCTCCAATAGTAGTCTTCTCATGAAGCTTCTTCACAGCAACAACCATACCTGAAGGCAACTCAGCCTTGTAAATAGATCCTTGCCCTCCAATTCCAATGAGATATTTGTCATCAAAATTATTGGTAGCTTCAATGATTGTTTCAAATGCCATTTTCCCATCATGGCTCCATATGCAAAAGTGCTCTTCTGATTGCACTTCTTTAACTTCATCTTCTCTCTTTCTGCCTCGTCTGCAAAGAATATACATTGAAACACCTACCACACAAAGTGCTAGAGCAAGTGCTCCAAAGATAAGAGACAATACCATCTTCTGGCTATGCTTCTTTGTGCATCGCTCCAAGCCGGTGACATTGTTAGCACACAAGCCTCTGTTACTTTCCAAGGACCAAATTGAAGCATTAAGAAAAGCTTGATTGTTTGGAAGTGGCCCTTCTAACTGGTTGTGTGATATGTTGACTGAAATCAAGGCTGACATGCCATCAAAACTGGATGGAATATTGCCAGAGAGATCATTGTGGGAGAGGTTCAAGAAGTTCAATTGCGTCAGATCTCCAAGCCACCTTGGTATTGTTCCATTCAACAAATTGTTGCTAAGATCAAGAGAAGAGAGAGGCTTCAATGAGGCAATGCCAGAGGGGATGCTTCCCTCTAATCTGTTGATGCTCAAGTTCAATTCAATCAATTTGGGTAACTGCATAACTTCTCTTGGTATGTTGCCACTCAACTCATTTCCTGCTAGGCGCAAGAATGTCAGATTCTTCAATGATCCTATTTCTGGTGGAATGCTTCCTGAGAGATGATTGTTACTGATACTGAGTTCAAACAAGTTTTTCATATTCCCTAGTTCCTTTGGAATCTTTCCATTCAGTTGGTTTGAAGAAAGGTGAAGCCTACCCAGATTAGTAGCCTCAACAATTTGTGGTGGTATAGCACCAGAAATATTGTTGTTGGACATGTACAAATTCTGAAGGTTATGGCTCTTTCCCCAGTTTGGTGAAATCTGACCATAAAACTTGTTATCACTCAGATCAATATGTACTGAATTCGGATATATGCCGAAAATTTCTGCAATGTCACCTTCCAACTGGTTTCCCTGTAATGTGAGTCTAGCAATGTTAGAGCAACTCTTCAAGCTTCTTGGCACAGATCCAGTAAAATGGTTGTTCTCAGCATTGAAGTATGAGAGTGTTCCACCTGAGCAGATTTGAGTTGGCAAATGGCCAATGAAATTGTTATTGGACACGGAAAGGGTGTTCAAACTTGTCAAGTTATTAATGCCCTGTGGAAGGGTGCCATTAAACTTGTTGGTGGCCAATTCTAGCATATTGAGGCCTTTCAGGTTTCCAATTGTTTCAGGGACAGTTCCAGAGAGGTTGTTTGTATGGAAGCTCAAGTAATTCAAATTGACCAGATTACCTATAGAGGCAGGAATTGGTCCAGAAAAATTATTAAAGCCGAGGTATAATTGGAAGAGCTTTGTCAAGTTTCCCAATGTGGAAGGAATGGATCCAGAAAAGTGATTGTTATCAAGTGCAAGGGAATCTAAGTTGGCTAAGTTTTCTATGGAAGCAGGGATGGATCCAGAAAGGTTATTGCTATTAAGATATAACAAGGTCAAGTTAGACATGTTCCAGATGGAGGGTGGAATTGACCCAGAGAGTGTGTTATTAGAAAGGTATAATTGTTGCAAATTGCTCAAGTTACCAATGGTAGGAGGGATAGCCCCAGAGAGAGTGTTGCTTGAGAAATCAATCGTATGAAGGTTTGTCATCATTCCTATTTCCGCTGGAATGGAACCAGAAAGATGATAATTATCTATGAAAGAAAGATACTCAAGGTTAACCAATTTGCCAATCCCAGTTGGAATGTGGCCAGAAAGATTGTTGTTTCCAAAATCTAGATATGTTAAGTTGGCCAAATTTCCTATAGACTCAGGGATTTGGCCACTTAGATGGCATTCGAAAAGATCAAGCCCGTGGAGACTTGTCAAGGTGAAGATCTCTTTAGGAATGGAACCTTCAAAGAAATTTTTGGACAAGTTCAATTGATTAACTCTGGACAAGTTAGCAATCTGTGGGGGAATGGTTCCATGGAACAAGTTGTTGTATATGTTTATGCTGAGGAGGTTTGGGAATGAAGAGAAGGTGAGAGTGTGGAGTGTACCTTTGAGTCCAAAATTTTCAATGTTCATAGTTGTGATTGACTTTGATTTGTCACACTGAATTCCTCTCCATCTGCATGGACTTGTGCCGTTGTTCCAAGATGACAAGATAAGTTGGCTTTTGTTATCAAGAGTGGCCTTCCACTTCAAGAGTGCATTTGCTTCTTCATTCTTCGAATCACTTGCAGCTAAAGCCACACAAGAGAGTTTCACAAGGACATAGAAGAGGAATATTAAGAGAATTTTTCTCGACATAGTTCAACCTTTTGTGTCTGAATTATTGGATGGTATGTTGTGGCAGGTGATGATTGAGCAGTTCTGTGCACTTTAGAAAATGATATCAATACATGTATAAATGCGGGTCGTGCACTTATTTATATTTTATATACATTGTTTTTGACATGTGCATTATTGTATTATAAAAATAAAACAGATATAAGTACAAGATTCTTTTTATTTATGGTATAATTTAATATGGTTTCACACCTGTAAAGAGATTTTTATATGAGCAATTTTTCTATTATTTTAAGCATTTAAATTAAAATTCCATCATAAGAGTACGAGAAGAATGTTCTAGTTAGTTTAAAATAACAACAGTAACCAGAGCATGCAGGTGTGTCGTGTGTGGACTTTTGAGTAACCGAAAATTATTTGAACGCTAATTTTATGGTGTCTATAATTTATTATTTGAAATTTATTTAATTTATTTTTTATAATAAATTTTTATTTTTTTTAAATTATTTATTTTTATATTTTTTAAATTAAATATTAATTTTTAATTTTTTTTAATAAGTAGACATTATTATTTTTTAGATACCATATTATTTACCTTATTTCAATCTTCACGGTTTTTTCTTTTTATATTTTTGAGGGTGTTTTGCGTGGTGGTTGTTGGATGAACTTCTCTGACCAACAGCCCACGGTATATGAATGTAGGACCCACATGGTCACTCTCGCGTAATATTATTATCGATGACTCTTGGTATACAGATTTGTGTTTCATTCTTTTTACATAATCTTTTAGTTAATTAAAAATGACTGATGACTTTTTTATTTTATTTTTTGGTCATTGTCAAAAAAAAGGAAAAAAAAAACAACAACCAAGTACTAAACAAAGACCTAAAGATTTTTGTTTAATAAGAGCAGCTAATTAAAGTATTAAGCCCAAGGTTGGATTCACTCTACAGAGTCACACTGATGATTAATTACTATTTTAATTCAATCTCACTCTACAGATTTGTTTCATTCTCCATCAATTTAAATGTAAACTGTAAAGTGTGAACTACCAACTGCGTGACTTATTAATTTCACTTTTGCTGTTTCATACTCTCACATTTAATTTAATCTACTATGAAGTTCTACTTTTAATCCATAACTTTTGGTACTAGCTACTATGTCTCTCATTCTATTTCTATATACTTCGTTTAGTTATTTATTGTTGCGATATTATTCTTCATTAACTTGACATACATAATGTAACTTTCAAGTTAAATTTTTTGGAATTTTCAAAAATTAAATTTATACCCGCGTAATGTGCAACAAATTAATGTTATAAAATTTTTGTACATAATCTTTTAGTTAATTAAAAATGATTGATGACTTTTATTATTTTATTTTTTGGTCATTGTCAAAGAAAAAAAAAAACACAACCAAGTACTAAACAAGACCTAAAGATTTTGTTTAATAAGAGCATCTAATTAAACCCAAGGTTGGATCCACTTTCCAGAGTCTCAATGATGACTAATTATTTTCTTAATCCAATCTCAATGGAGGTCCTTTTTTATTTTACCGATAAAATTTCCATGTTTATTAATTCGATAATACTAAAGAGACAAAAAAAAATAGTTAGAATTTGTTTTATGGAAAAATTTTATATCCATGTAAAAATTATATGGATATTATTCAAGTACCTTCTACCTCACGCGTTTTTCTCTACCCACATTCGTTTATTTTACATGCGCCTCATATAACGTATATAGCGTAATCCTTCTTTTGCGTGATCAACCTTTCTCAACGTAAATCTTGTACTCTTCTCGCATTTTCTTTCCTCTTCTTATTCTTCAACATAATTAAATTCGTTGTTCTCCTCTGTTCGCGTTTTTCTTCTTTGCATTATGGATTTGGATTGACTTCAACGTAATTAGCTTCGTCGTTCTTCTTCTTTTTTGTTTTCTTTTTTGATCTGCACTTCTGAATTGAAACAATGAATGAATCAACTTTAAATCAGTTGAATGAGTGCGATTTGGATAATTCTTCCGAAACGCATCAATTTGATGAGGTTTGGATTATTGAACTTTGAATCGAATTCAATGGAATGCAATTGCTAATTTTATTTGAATTGAATTGAATGGACTGAGGTGATCTGTATCTGAATTGAATTGAATTGAATTGATAATATGTAAATTGTAGACAGAGTTGTTTCGAATTTGGTTTTGTATAATGGTTTCGTTCACTGTGAGTAACTGTTCGGTTTGGTAAGTACTATAGAGTTGTTTCACTATGTCCATGTGTTCGGTTCTGTATGCATAAAGGAGTCTAAAAAAATTAGACGAATATATTCTGTTTAGTTCCCTAAGCATTATATAATTGGTTCACCGTAATTAAGATTTCGGTTCACCGTAATTAAGATTTCGGTTCACCGTGCAGACCAGCTGTGTTGTGGATGAAAATTTTGTCCCAAAGGTAGGAATGATTTTCAAGACACTAGAAGAAGCTGGAAAGTTCTACAAACATTATTCCAAACTTGCCAGTTTTTCTACGAAAATAAGAAACACGACTCGAGACGGAGACAAGATTAAGAATCAACTAATTGTATGCACCAGAGAGGGGAGGTGAAAATCCAAGATATCTCCAACTTTGAAGATAAACCCTTCAGCTGGGTTAAATTATCCGGCTAGAATTTATATACACATAATGAAGGATGTTGGTCTTTGAAAAATTTCCAAAGTTATTTTGAATCACTCAATCCTTGTTGTCCAGACCAGGCTGAGATGCTCAAATAACACAGGGAGCTTAGCATGTTCATGGGTCACACTATCGAAACCCACGAGGAAGCCGAAATCAAACTAAGCAAAACTTACCAATCATTTGTGGCAGCAACTGGAAGCCACCGTGAACTAGGTTTTATAGAAAAAGACGTCAGGAATTACATCACAAGGGAAGTACGAAATATTTCTGAAGAAGACGATGCCAAAGAATTTGGGAAGTACCTAATAAGAATGAAAGAGAAAAACCAAAATTTCTTCTTTGAGCTCAACCTTGAAGGCGATCACTGCGTTAAAGATGCATTTCTAGGCCTATGCAAGAAGCAGGGCTGCATTTGAGTATTTCGGAGACGTGGTTTCATTTGACACCACCTATAACACAAATAGGTATTCAGTTCATTCAAATATATTTTGACGTTCAGTGCATGTATATATTTCGGTTCACCACGGTCTTCTTGTTATTTATGCAGGTACAATTTGATTTTAGGTTCTTTTGTGGGCGTGAATCACCACGGCCAGTCGACACTTCTTGAATCCGCGCTGATAAAAATGAGGACATCCAATCAATCAAATGGCTATTTGAGTGTTGGCTGCGTTGCATGGGAAGGAAGGCACCAAAAGGTATTCTTACCGATCAATGCGCATTGATTCAAAGGGCAAGTGAGCTGTGCATGCCAACAACAATTCACCGCTGGTACATCTGGCATATTATGAAGAAGATCCCAATCAAATTAAATGGCTACAAGGGACACAACAAAATTGAACAAGAGATGAGCTATGTTGTTTGGAACTCCTACACAAAAGAAGCATTTGACAGAAACTGGATCGATTTTCTCAGAAAGTACGGCCTCTGAGGCAATAAGTGGCTTTCAGGTAATTCAGATTTCAATTCAAATTATTTTCATGCTCATACTTTTTTTCTCAAAGTATGCATTGTTTTCGGTTCACCACACCTTATGGGTTCGGTTTATTTTGCAGAGTTGTACGAGGATCGGCATATATGGATTCCAGTTTACTTGGATCACCACTTCTGGGCCGGGATGAGAAGCACACAAAGGAGAGAGAGCATGCATTCATTTTTCAATAAGTTCATCACACGGAATAGCTCCTTGAGACAATTCGTGAAGCAATACGACAATTGCCTAGCAAGCAGAGAGAAAATTCGATGCTGCAGATTTTCACACCGTGATACCGTGCACAACAAAATCAGCAATAGAGGCACAGTTTCAGCATCTATATACCCATGAGAAGTTCAGGGAAGTTCAAGCTCAATTCAGAAGTAAAGTGAATTGTATCACAAGATCAATACATTCCACCCTAGGTTTCACAATATATGAAGTCATAGAGCAGGTTTCCAACTCCACATTCAACAACTTTGTCGTCACCTACGATGCAGTATCACGAGATGTAAAGTGCCATTACTTGCTCTTTGAGTCTAGGGGCATATTGTGCCGCCATTCCCTAAGCGTCCTAAGCTTTGGGCGAGTGGATAATGTGGCACCGAAATACATATTAGAATGCTGGAGCAAGAACATAAAGAGGAGACATACACACATCAAGAGCAGCCAAGATGAACCTCTATTAGAGCCGAGAAGTAAGAGATTTGATGAATTGGTGTTTCAGTCGCACAATATATGTGAATTTGCATCCGAGTCTGAAGAGTTGACCGGAATTCTGCACTGAGCATTTGACAAGGTCATGGCGGAGATGGAAGAATATCAAAAGAGAAGCAAAGGCAAAAAGTTTGTTAACCCACGAAGAAGCGACATTAAGCAATGTGAATGACCTTCAAAGCCCACCACGTGTCAAAACAAGAGGTCGGCCCAAGAACAGACTTAGATCAAACTTGGAAAAAAAGATCTCAAATGCCATGAAGAAAAAGAAAAAGACAGCTCCAAGCGAGATAAAATTAACTTGCTTTTGATTAGTTAAAAATTCAATTGTTCATTTTGCTAATATACAATTAATTATGTCTTTTATAGTTGAACCTTTTAGACTCTGGATCATCGATTCAGTCAAGCTCCACTCTTTACAATGCACCAGATATGAATTATCCAAGAGAGGATTGTACAAGTTTTAGTTTTTATTAATGTAAATTTTTGTTCACCCATGAGCAAATTTTGGTTCACCATGGTTATAGCAGGGTTAATTTCTGACTGTTGTTAGTCTTTATTGAATAGTCACTTTTTTTGTAAAATTCTATATTGATATATGCAGTTTTTCGATTCGTCTAGTGTATTAATTTCTAAGTTGAATAATTAGAATTTGTTTTGAGAAATGGGAATCAAGTGTAGTGCTAATTACATTTTCCGTGTGATTAATTAAACAAAAATTATTAAAAAAAAAAACTAAAAGAGTAACATAAATATTTTTAACTTACATTGGTGGAGTTTTAAAACTCTTTCTTGGATAGATTTTCAAGGTTTAAGGTTTTGGGCTTAGGGTTTTAGGGGTTTAGGGTTTATGGGTTCAGGGTTCAGTGTTCAGGGTTCAGGGTTTAGCGTTTAGTGTTTAGGGCTTAGGGTTTAGGGGTTCATGGTTGGTGGACGAAATTGTGATCACTTGTTCTTTATATTTTGTAGGATGTTTACTCTTAGGGCACTGTTTATTTTCTTCACAACTCCGTTCAACTAACCAGCAAGTGTACTGGGTCGTCCAAGTAATAAACCTTACGTGAGTAAGGGTCGAATCCACAGAGATTGTTGGTATGAAGCAAGCTATGGTCACCTTGCAAATCTCAGTTAGGCAGCTTAGAATTGGATTATGGGTTTAAATCTGATTAATAAAATAAAAAGAAAATACATAATAAAAAGGATAGAAATACTTATGCAGATTCATTGGTGAGAATTTCAGATAAGTGCATAGAGATGCTGTATGGCCCAAGAACGTCTGCTCTCCTACTGCTTCTACTCAATCCTTCTTACTCCTTTCCATGGCAAGCTGTGTATAGGGGTTCACCATCAGCTGTGGCTACTTTCATCCTCTCGGGAAAATATCCTATGCGGCTGTCACTCGCACAGCTAACCAGTCTGGAGGCATAACCCATGGCTGATGGCTACATCCCATCCTCGCAGTGAAAACTAATGCTCACGCACTCTGTCACAGTACGGCTAATCACCGGTTGGTTCCCGCTCCTACTGGAATAGAATCCCTTGATTCTTTTGCGTCTGTCACTAACGCCCAGTAGGTTACAAGTTTGAAGCACATCACAGTCATTCATTACCGGAATCCTACTCGGAATACCACAGACAAGGTTAGACTTTCCGGATTCCCAGGATCCTACTCGGAATACCACATACAAGGTGAGACTTTCCGGATCCTCATAAATGCCGCCATCTATCTAGCTTATACCACGAAGATTCTGTTGGGGAATCTAAGAGATACACATTCAAGCTCTGTTGCATGTAGAACGGAAGTGGTTGTCAATCACGCGCGTTCATAAGTGAGAATGATAATGAGGGTTATTTACTCATCACCTTCATCATGTTCTTGGGTGCGAATGAATATCTTGGAATAAGAATAAGAGAGAATTGAATAAAAGAAAATAGAACTTCATTAATACTTGAGGTACAGCAGAGCTCCATACCCTTAATCTATGGTGTGCAGAAACTCCACCGTTGAAAATACATAAGTAAAAGGTTCAGGCATGGCCGAATGGCCAGCCCCCTAAAACGTGATCAATAGCCTCTTAAGATGAAGAATAAAACAAAACTGAGACCAAAGATATCTAATACATTAATAATTCATCCTATTTATAATAAACTAGCTCCTAGGGTTTACATGAGTAAGTAATTGATGCATAAATCCACTTCCGGGGCCCACTTGGTGTATGCTTGGGCTGAGCTTGATCAATCCACGAGCTGAGGCTTCTCCTGGAGTTGAACTTTGAGTTATGACGTGTTTTGGGCGTTTAACTCCGGATCATGACGTTTTTCTGGCGTTTAACTCCAGAAAGGAGCGTGTACTTGGCGTTCAACGCCAAGTTACGTCGTCATTCTTCGAATAAAGTATGGACTATTATATATTGCTGGAAAGCCCTGGATGTCTACTTTCCAACGCCGTTGAGAGCGCGCCAATTGGAGTTCGGTAGCTCCAGAAAATCCATTTCGAGTGCAGGGAGGTCAGAATCCAACAGCATCAGCAGTCCTTTGTCAGCCTTGCTTTCAGAGTTTTGCTCAAGTCCCTCAATTTCAGTCAGAAATTACCTGAAATCACAGAAAAACACACAAACTCATAGTAAAGTCCAGAAATGTGAATTTAACATAAAAACTAATGAAAACATCCCTAAAAGTAGCTTGAACTTACTAAAAACTACCTAAAAACAATGCCAAAAAGCGTATAAATTATCCGCTCATCACAACACCAAACTTAAATTGTTGCTTGTCCCCAAGCAACTGAAAATAAAATAAGATAAAAAGAAGAGAATATACTATAAATTCAGAATATCAATGAATATAATTCTAATTAAATGAGCGGGACTTGTAGCTTTTTGCTTCTGAACAGTTTTGGCATCTCACTTTTTCCTTTGAAGTTTTGAATGATTGGCTTCTCTAGGAACTTAGAATTTCAGATAGTGTTATTGATTCTCCTAGTTAAGTATGTTGATTCTTGAACACAGCTACTTTTTGAGTCTTGGCCGTGGCCCTAAGCACTTTGTTTTCCAGTATTACCACCAGATACATAAATGCCACAGACACATAACTGGGTGAACCTTTTCAGATTGTGACTCAGCTTTGCTAGAGTCCCCAGTTAGTGGTGTCCAGAGCTCTTAAGCACACTCTTTTGCTTTGGATCACGACTTTAACCACTCAGTCTCAAGCTTTTCACTTGGACCTTCATGACACAAGCACATGGTTAGGGACAGCTTGATTTAGCCGCTTAGGCCTGGATTTTATTTCCTTGGGCCCTCCTATCCATTGATGCTCAAAGCCTTGGATCCTTTTTACCCTTGCCTTTTGGTTTTAAGGGCTATTGGCTTTTTCTACTGCTCCTTCTTTTTTTTTTTCGCTAATTTTTTTTTTCACAAGCTTTCTTTTTCACTGCTTTTTCTTGCTTCAAGAATCAATTTCATGATTTTTCAGATCCTCAATAACATTTCTCTTTGTTCATCATTCTTTTAAGAGCCAATAATTTTAACATTCATAAACAACAAGATCAAAAGACATATGCACTGTTCAAGCATTCATTCAGAAAAAAAAAGTATTGTCACCACATCAATATAATTAAACTAAATTCAAGAGCTATTTTCGAAATTTATGTACTTCTTGTTCTTTTGAATTAAAACATTTTTCTTTTAAGAGAGGTGAAGGATTCATGGAATTATTCATAATCTTTAAGGCATAGTTACTACATACTAATGATCATGAAGTAGAGACATAAAACATAGATAGACACAATATTAAAAACCGAAAAACAGAAAGAAATAAGAACAAGGAATGAATCCACCTGAGTGAAGGTGGCGCCTTTTTGAAGGTCCAATGGTGCTTTTTGAGCTCCTTTATGTCTCTTCCTTGCCTTTGTTGCTCCTCCCTCATTGCTCTTTGATCTTCTCTTATTTCTTGGAGAATGATGGAGTGCTCATGATGTTCCACCCTTAGTTGCTTCCAATATTTGTGTGGAGGACAACTTATCCCCTGAGGTATCTCAGGGATCTCTTGATTTGCAGCCACATGTTCTACCACTGAGCTATGACGGCTTATATTTTTAGTCTTTCCATCTCCCATGACTCAGAGGTGGAAGCTTTTTGTCTTCCCTTTGAGGTTTCTCTGGCCTTAGGTGCCATTAATGGTAATGGAAAAGCAAAAAAGCTATGCTTTTACCACACCAAACTTAAAATATTGCTCGCCCTCGAGCAAGAGAAAAAAGAATAGAAGAAGAAGAAGAAGAAAAGAGAGGAGAGTGAGGGGAGATGGATTCGGCTATATGGGTGGGATTGGGTGGGAAAGAATTTTGAATTTTGAAGGTGAGTGGGGTTTATGGGAAAGGGTGAGTGGTGAATGAAAAACAGAAGGGATGACCATGAATGGGGAGAGAGAGGGCGAGGTAGGTGGGGATCCTGTGAGGTTCACAGATCCTGAGGTGATCCTGTGGGGGTCCACAGATCCTGAGGTGTCAAGGAATTCCATCCCTGCACCAAATAGGCATGTAAAATGCCTTCATGCATCATTCTGGCGTTCAAACGCCCATTGGTGCATGTTCTGGGCGTTCAACGCCCATGTAATGCATGTTTCTGGCGTTGAACGCCAGTTTCATGCTTGTTTCTGGCGTTCAGCGCCAGATTGTCCTCTCTGTGCACCATCCTGGCGTTTAACGCCAGGTTGTTGCTTGTTTCTGGCGTTCAGCGCCAGAATGGTGCTCTGTTCTGGCGTTGAACGCCGGCCAGATGCACCTTCTGGGCGTTGAACGCCAGCCCGTGCGTCCTCCAGGGTGAAAAATTTTTTTCTTCTGTTTTTGACTCTGTTTTTAATTTTTTTGATTTTTTCGTGACTCCTCATGATCATGTACCTAATAAAACATAAAAATAACAAGGAAACAAAATAAAATAAAATTAGATAAATAAAATTGGGTTGCCTCCCAACAAGCGCTTCTTTAATGTCAATAGCTTGACAGTGGCTCTCATGGAGCCACAAGGTGATCAGGTCAATTTAAGTGTGGTATTCCCAACACCAAACTTAGAGTTTGGATATGGGGTTTGAACACCAAACTTAGAGTTTGGTTGTGGCCTCACAACACCAAACTTAGAGTTTGACTGTGTGGGCTCTTCTTGACTCTGAACTGAGAGAAGCTCTTCATGCTTACTCTCTTTTGTCACAGAGGGATGGCCATGTGCCTTAAACACAAGGTAGTCCCCATTCAATTGAAGGACTAACTCACCTCTGTTGACATCTATCACAGCTTCTGCTGTGGCTAGGAAAGGTCTTCCTAGGATGATGCATTCATCATCTTCCTTCCTAGTGTCTAGGATTATGAAATCAGTAGGGATGTAAAGGCCTTCAACCTTTACTAGCACGTCCTCTACTATTCCATAAGCTTGTCTTATGGACTTGTCTGCCAATTGTAATGAGAACAAGGCAGGTTGTACCTCAATGATCCCCAGCTTCTCCATTACAGAGAGTGGCATAAGATTTATCCCTGACCCCAGATCACATAGAGCTTTTTCAAAGCTCATGGTGCCAATGGTGTAAGGTATTAAGAACTTGCCAGGATCTTGCTTCTTTTGAGGTAGAGTTTTCTGAATCCAAGTATCTAGTTCATTAATGAGCAAGGGAGGTTCACTTTCCCAAGTCTCATTACCAAACAGCTTGGCATTCAGCTTCATGATAGCTCCTAAGTATTGAGCAACTTGCTCTCCAATCACATCTTCATCCTCTTCAGAGGATGAATATTCTTCAGAGCTCATGAATGGCAGAAGGAGATTTAATGGAATCTCTATGGTCTCTAGGTGAGCCTCAGATTCCTCAGGATCCTTAATAGGAAACTCCTTCTTGCTTGAGGAACGTCCCAGGAGGTCTTTCTCACTAGGATTTTCGTCCTCCTCCTCCCTAGTGCATTCGGCCACTTTGATTAAATCAATGGCCTTGCACTCTCCTTTTGGATTTTCTTCTGTATTGCTTGGGAGAGTACTAGGAGGAGTTTCAATAACTTTCTTACTCAGCTGGCCCACTTGTGCCTCTAAATTTCTAATGGAGGATCTGGTTTCATTCATGAAACTAAAAGTGGCCTTTGACAGATCAGAGACTATATTAGCCAAATTAGAATTATTTTGTTCAGAGTTCTCTGTCTGTTGCTGAGAAGATGATGGATATGGCTTACTATTGTTCAGCCTGTTGCGTCCACCATTGTTAAAACCTTGTTGAGGTTTTTGTTGATCCTTCTAGGAGAAATTTGGATGATTTCTCCATGATGAGTTATAGGTGTTTCCATAAGGTTCACCCAAGTAATTAACCTCTGCCATGGCAGGGTTCTCAGGATCATAAGCTTCTTCAGAAGCTACCTCTCTATTACTGTTGGATGCATGTTGCAGTCCATTCAGATTTTGAGAGATCATGTTGACCTGTTGAGTCAACACTTTGTTCTGAGCCAATATGGCATTCAGAGCATCAATTTCAGGAACTCCTTTCTTCTGAGGTACCCCATTATTCACGGAATTCCTCTCAGAAGTATACATGAACTGGTTGTTTGCAACCATGTCAATGAGTTCTTGAGCCTCTCCAGGCGTTTTCTTCAGGTGAATAGATCCACCTGCAGAATGATCCAATGATATTTTCGAAAATTCAGAGAGACCATAATAGAATATATCTAATATGGTCCATTCTGAAAACATGTCAGATGGACATCTTTTAGTCAGCTGCTTATATCTTTCCCAAGCTTCATAGAGGGATTCACCATCTTTTTGTTTGAAGGTTTGAACATCCACTCTCAGCTTGCTCAGCTTTTGAGGAGGAAAGAATTTATCCAAGAAGGCAGTGACCAGCTTATCCCATGAGTCCAGGCTATCCTTGGGTTGTGAGTCCAACCATATTCTAGCTCTGTCTCTTACAGCAAAAGGGAAAAGCATGAGTCTGTAGACTTCAGGATCAACTCCATTCGTCTTCACAGTCTCACAGATCTGCAAGAATTCAGTTAAAAACTGGTAAGGATCTTCAGATGGAAGTCCATAAAACTTGCAGTTTTGTTGCATTAAAGCAACTAGTTGAGGCTTAAGCTCAAAATTATTGGCTTCAATGGCAGGAATGGAGATGCTTCTTCCATCAAACTTGGACGTTGGTTTTGTGAAGTCACCAAGCATTCTCCTTGCATTATTATTATTATTTTCGGCCATCTCCTTCTCTTGTTCGAAAATTTCTGAAAGGTTGTTTCTGGATTGTTGTAATTTAGCTTCTCTTAATTTTCTCTTCAGAGTCCTTTCAGGTTCTGGATCAATTTCAACAAGAGTGCCTTTATCCTTGTTCCTGCTCATATGAAAGAGAAGAAAACAAGAAAAGAAAGAGGAATCCTCTATGTCACAGTATAGAGATTCCTTTATGTTAGTTGAAAAAGAAGGGAGTAGAAGAATGAAGAAGAGGGTTCGGATTTTTGGATGAGGAGAGGTGAAGAGAAGTGTTAGTAATTAAATAATTAAATAGAAGAAGAAAAGAGGAGGGAGAATTCGAAAATAATTTTTGAAAAAGGAGTTAGTAATTTTCGAAAATTAGAGATAAAATGTAATTAAAATTAAAACATGAAACAATTAGTTAATTAAAAATAATTTTTGGAAAAGAAAGAGATATTTTCGAAAATAGAAGAGGGAGAAGTAGTTAGGTGGTTTTGAAAAAGATAAGAAACAAATAAGAAGTTAGTTAGTTGATTGAAAAAGATTTTAAACTCAAATTTGAAAAGATAAGAAGATAAGAAGTTGGATAAGATATTTTGAAATCAAATTTTGAAAAAATATAAAATTTTGAAAAGGATAAGATAAAAGGTTTTAAGAAAAAGATATTTTGAAAAAGATTTAATTTTTAAAAAGACTTAACTAACAAGAAACCACAAGATAAGATCCTAGAATTTAAAGATTGAACCTTTCTTAACAAGAAAGTAACAACTTCAAATTTTTGAACCAATCACATTAATTGTTAGCTAATTTTTTTAAAATATGATATAAAGATAAGAAAAAGATTTTTGAAAAAATAATTTTTAAAATTTTCGAAAATAAATAAATAAAAAAAATGAAAAAGATATGATTTTTGAAAAAAAAAAGATTTTGAAAAGATAAGATTTTTAAAATTGAAATTTTGACTTGACTTGTAAGAAACAACTAATTTTGAAAATTTTTGACCAAGTCAATCCCAAAATTTCGAAATTTTGGAGGGAAATAAGGAAAAGATATTTTTTTGATTTTTGAATTTTTAAGTATGAGAGAGAAAAACATCAAAAAGACTCAATGCATGAAATTTTTAGATCAAAATCATGAATGCATGCAAGAATGCTATGAATGTCAAGATGAACACCAAGAACACTATGAAGATCATGATGAACATCAAGAACATAATTTTGAAAAATTTTTGATGCAAAGGAAACATGCAAGACACCAAACTTAGAAATTTTTAATGCATGAAAAATATGAATGCAAAAATGCACATGAAAAACAAGAAAAGACACAAAACAAGAAATCATCAAGATCAAACAAGAAGACTTGTCAAGAACAACTTGAAGATCATGAAGAACACTATGAATGCATGAAATTTTCGAAAAAATGCAAGAAAAATTTTTAAAGCATGCAATTGACACCAAACTTAAAATTAACACAAGATTCAAACAAGAAACATAAAATATTTTTGATTTTTATGATTTTCTAAATTTTTTTTTATTAGTATTTTCGAAAATAAAGTTTTGAAAAACGAAAATAAAAAGAAAAATTTTGAAAAAAGATTTTTGAAAAGAAAATTACCTAATCTGAGCAACAAGATGAACCGTCAGTTGTCCATACTCGAACAATCCCCGGCAACGGCGCCAAAAACTTGGTGGACGAAATTGTGATCACTTGTTCTTTATATTTTGTAGGATGTTTACTCTTAGGGCACTGTTTATTTTCTTCACAACTCCGTTCAACTAACCAGCAAGTGTACTGGGTCGTCCAAGTAATAAACCTTACGTAAGTAAGGGTCGAATCCACAGAGATTGTTGGTATGAAGCAAGCTATGGTCACCTTGCAAATCTCAGTTAGGCAGCTTAGAATTGGATTATGGGTTTAAATCTGATTAATAAAATAAAAAGAAAATACATAATAAAAAGGATAGAAATACTTATGCAGATTCATTGGTGAGAATTTCAGATAAGTGCATAGAGATGCTGTATGGCCCAAGAACGTCTGCTCTCCTACTGCTTCTACTCAATCCTTCTTACTCCTTTCCATGGCAAGCTGTGTATAGGGGTTCACCATCAGCTGTGGCTACTTTCATCCTCTCGGGGAAATATCCTATGCGGCTGTCACTCGCACAGCTAACCAGTCTGGAGGCATCACCCATGGCTGATGGCTACATCCCATCCTCGCAGTGAAAACTAATGCTCACGCACTCTGTCACAGTACGGCTAATCACCGGTTGGTTCCCGCTCCTACTGGAATAGAATCCCTTGATTCTTTTGCGTCTGTCACTAACGCCCAGCAGGTTACAAGTTTGAAGCACGTCACAGTCATTCATTACCGGAATCCTACTCGGAATACCACAGACAAGGTTAGACTTTCCGGATTCCCAGGATCCTACTCGGAATACCACAGACAAGGTGAGACTTTCCGGATCCTCATAAATGCCGCCATCTATCTAGCTTATACCACGAAAATTCTGTTGGGGAATCTAAGAGATACACATTCAAGCTCTGTTGCATGTAGAACGGAAGTGGTTGTCAATCACGCGCGTTCATAAGTGAGAATGATAATGAGGGTTATTTACTCATCACCTTCATCATGTTCTTGGGTGCGAATGAATATCTTGGAATAAGAATAAGAGAGAATTGAATAAAAGAAAATAGAACTTCATTAATACTTGAGGTACAGCAGAGCTCCACACCCTTAATCTATGGTGTGCAGAAACTCCACCGTTGAAAATACATAAGTAAAAGGTTCAGGCATGGCCGAATGGCCAGCCCCCTAAAACGTGATCAATAGCCTCTTAAGATGAAGAATAAAACAAAACTGAGACCAAAGATATCTAATACATTAATAATTCATCCTATTTATAATAAACTAGCTCCTAGGGTTTACATGAGTAAGTAATTGATGCATAAATCCACTTCCGGGGCCCACTTGGTGTATGCTTGGGCTGAGCTTGATCAATCCACGAGCTGAGGCTTCTCCTGGAGTTGAACTTTGAGTTATGACGTGTTTTGGGCGTTTAACTCCGGATCATGACGTTTTTCTGGCGTTTAACTCCAGAAAGGAGCGTGTACTTGGCGTTCAACGCCAAGTTACGTCGTCATTCTTCGAATAAAGTATGGACTATTATATATTGCTGGAAAGCCCTGGATGTCTACTTTCCAACGCCATTGAGAGCGCGCCAATTGGAGTTCTGTAGCTCCAGAAAATCCATTTCTAGTGCAGGGAGGTCAGAATCCAACAGCATCAGCAGTCCTTTGTCAGCCTTGCTTTCAGAGTTTTGCTCAAGTCCCTCAATTTCAGTCAGAAATTACCTGAAATCACAGAAAAACACACAAACTCATAGTAAAGTCCAGAAATGTGAATTTAACATAAAAACTAATGAAAACATCCCTAAAAGTAGCTTGAACTTACTAAAAACTACCTAAAAACAATGCCAAAAAGCATATAAATTATCCGCTCATCAATGGTTCAGGGTTCAGGGTTCAAGATTTAGGGTTTAGGGTTCAGGGTTCAGGGTTCAGGGTTCAGGGTTTCGGGTTTGAGGTTTGGGGTTTAGGGTTTAGGGTTAGGGGTTTAGGGTTTTAAGGGTTCAGAGTTCAATGTTCAGGGTTCAGGGTTTAGGGTTTAGGGTTTAGGGTTAGGGATTTAGAGTTTTAGGGTTTTAGAGTTTAGGGTTTTAAGGGTTAGGGTTTTAGGGTTTATGGGTTCATGGTTCAGTGTTTAGGGTTCAGGGTTTAGGGTTTAGTGTTTAGAGTTTAGCGTTTATGGTTTAGGATTTAGGGTTTAGTGTTTAGGGCTTAGGGTTTAGGGGTTCAGAGTTCAGGGTTTAGGGTTCATGATTCATAGTTTAGGGGTTCAGGATTTAGGGGTTCAGGGTTTAGCTCTCCGAATTTCTGTACAGTGTGTTTGCAACTTTAGGTTCGTGCAGTGTATTAATTTTGGTTCACTGTGTTCTTTTAGTGTTCGTAATGTATTGGTAAATACAGTGATTGCAATCACTGAGAACCTGGAATAAAACAGTAGTCAGACAGTTCCAACAGATATATAAATTAACATCTCAGATGAGTAATCCATCTTGAATCAAATATAAATATTAACATTAACATTTACATTAATACTGACATATATACATTTGAAGTAAGATTTTTTGCTTTTTAAACAAGTTAAACAAAATATTGTTAATTACAACTAGTCAATCATAATATATGCTATTTACTATCTAAATCCCCAGATGTGAATTTACAATAAAGGTTAGAGATGGCAGCAGATGGCTTCGGGAGTCTTATTGCTTTAGATTCCCAAATCACTTGGTCTTTGATTTTATTCATTTCATGCAACAGAATGTGCGGACCATATGGTACCTGAAGCTATCAATCTCTTCCTATATTTCAATTGAAAGTAATTAGTTACATAAGAAATGAACCCAACTGAAATAAGAAAATAAGGAAGTTTATAAATTTAGAAAGTACTAACTTGAGTCCAAGCTCTATATTTATATCTCTTCCCGCTTTTGATCTTTTGTGGATCAATTGTTTCGAGCTATTTCATGACGTATATTCCACAATCATAGCTAAGCGAGAATTGAGTACAATATATTAATAGTATACAAAATAAAACATATTAAAAATAGCATTATAGAAGAGAAAGATTCTTACTCTGTACGTTGACCATTTAGTAGGATATACTCTGCTTCTACTCCCAGTCCATCCTCCATAAGGGTTCCGCCCCAGCATAAACCCTCATTTGAGAAATTATTAATCCTTGAAAGGAATGCAAAAATTGAAAAAAATAAATTAACAACAGTGATCCGAACTCATTTCATGTACCGAATAATTTGAATAATTTACAAGAAAATAACTTACAACAAATTTGTTCAGTTTCACTCTCAATTTAGGTATATCTTTTGGCAGCTTATTGACAGGGTCAAGCACATAGAATTTTTTTTTGTTGACATCGACAATCCACAACCACCAATGCGCTTCATTGCAAATTGGCACAAATAGCTGAAGTTTCGGAAAATAATAAAATATTTCGGTCGAAACAATAGCAAACAAGAGAATTATCGAAGAAGTTTTAGAAATTACAACTTACAAATGGATGTGATGCAAGTTTTCTTTTGTCAAGAAACTGGCGGTGGTGGGCATACTGTTCAATATCAAACCGGTAGGTCTTGTTTGTCCTTTTATCAGTGTAGGACTCACCATGTGTTCCCAACATAAAATTCTGCAAAATAAATATCAGTTAAATCACATTTGCACTGAACCGAATACAATTCATGTGCTGAATAATACTTGAAAAATATTCAATCATCAAGAGAAAAGTTTTCTTCATGCAAAAGAACTTAATAAAACACATAACAATCAGGTGAATCAATATTAACATTCCCACTGAACCGAATAACAATCAGCAGTGAATAAGAAATTTAGCTTACCACAATATCCAGCAGCATAATGTATATTTGTTCCTGATACCAGCGAACTTTTATTTGGTTGAGAATCATGTTATGTATACTAACCATCTATAGGATAAAAATTTATGAGATATACTATATAAGAGTGTTTAGAAAAATCATTAACGTTATTGCAACTGGCAAAGAATTTACCATGGCATGCACATGTTCTTTAGGCATTAGAGACATAAAATATTGTCTTAATCCCTCGTAAAGTGCCTCATGTTTCAAAACGAATATTGCATCATATTCATTGCTACTATCTTTTGTCTGTTTCAAATGTGTCATCCAATGATAACACTTTTTAATCAACTCGTTCGTGATTTTTATCTTTTTCTCCGGGGTTTTGAAAACTTCAGCAGCTGGTAAGGTTGGCTCTGAAGTTGTTGCTTCAGCAAACTTTAATGTTGTCGTCACTCCAGCATCTACCACCGCCTCTTCTAGGATTTCAAGCTGTGAAACACTCGGTTGAAAGGGTTGATTTGGTTGAGATGCTAGTGGACTTATCCCAAGACTAAAGGAAATCCTTTCATCTTCCTTTTGCCTAGGTTGAGCAGCACTGTAAGATGATAGATATTTAACAATGATATTAAATAAAAATGATATTAATCATTATAGTGAACTGAAATCCAAACTAATAGTGAACCTAAATCCAAACTTATAAATGATATTAAACAAAAATGATATTAAAGAATTTTATGCTTACACATTAACAGGTGCTTCTTGTTCTGATTGCCGTGCCACCGGAGGTTCTTGGGATTGTTGCCGTTATTTTTCGGCAGGGCTGTTGCATTAAACAGAAAACAGTTCAATAACAACCCAAAATTATTATTCTATACCGTTAAAATTAATAAAAAGAATTTTTATGTGAAACTTACTCTTCATCAGAAACTTCATAGACATAGTCATCTTTGAAAAACTCTTCAATAACAGAACTCGTAAAAGACACCGTAACACCCTGCTTTTCAGGTTCTGGAGGGCAGCTGTAAGAAACAGAAGAGAGTCCAAAGACAATAACACATTGAATTTATTTATGGTTTAAATTGAACCAAAATTAAACCATGTAGTGAACCGAAATTATCGGTATTTGTATAAGCAGTAAAACTTATACATCAACAGGTGTTTCTTGTTCGGCTTGCTACACTGTTGGTTCTTCGCATGGCTGTTGTTGCTGTTCTAGAGGTCTACTGCGTTAAACAGTAAACATTTCAATAATTATCCCAAACTATTATCATATTCCATTAAAAATAATAAAAAGTATTTTATGAGCCACCAAATCGAATCCTATTGATGCACTAAATAAAAGAATATAAATAATGAAATAGCTAGAAAAGCATTGCACAAGATTCATGTGGTGAATAAATATTTATTAACTTACTCATTATTAGAAGTTTGTTGTGTTTTATTTTCTGGAGGGGCATAGATGAAGTCATCTCTGATCAACTCTTCCTGAATAGAACTTGGAAGAGACAATGCAAGAGGAGGTCTAAGGAATGTAAACAAGGATAAAGTTAATGTTGAATAATTAGAATTTGATTTGTAAAATAGGAATTTGCACATTGAAAAACTCACACTTCCAAAGGTTGAGAACGAGTTTCTTGTTGAAACTCAACGATTTGTAGTTCAGAATCAGGTGTAGCTCTAGTGACATTTAAACACATTTTCTTTGTGATTAATTAAATAAAAATTATTATCTAAATCTAAAAGAGTAACATAAATATTTTTAACTTACACTGGTGGAGTTTTAAAACTCTTTCTTGGGTAGATTTTCTTTTTTCTAAAATATTTTACCTGGCTTGCCGGGGTATTTTTCCTAAAAAAAAAGATAACAAATTAAAATTAGAAACCAAGATTAAAAGCAGAGGTCTAGAAACACATTAAATTCATTTTTTGGGCAACCACTAAATTGAAAGTACAATATGCAATGAACCAATTTACTTGGTATTGCTCGTGGCATTTACAGAAGGTGTAGAGCTTCCTTGAGTCTGTAAGAGTTGCTCACTATCCAGATTTACAGTCAAAACTCTAAGCAAGATAAATAAATATTAGTAATTGAATCTAGAGGAATTAGAAAAAGTTGTAGCAAAAGTAAGCAAAGAAAGAAAAAGAACTCGGGAATAATAAACTGAATCTTATGTCTGAGAGAATTTATTTTGTGCCTCTGGTAAGTCAAACTGATCCGGAGCAATGTTTGCTAACTGAGCTCCATCATTTCTTTTCTTTGATCTCTTTTCTCTTATCGAGAAACTTACTCCTTGTCAGATTGGGCTTGTATTTTTGCCACCCTTTGTGGTTGTTTTCTTTTTATTAGGGTGTTTTCACAATTTCATTTTCTTTGGAAGACAAACAAACACATCTAATTTATACTGGAAAAAAATAAAGCAAGAACAAGACACTAACAATTAAGTCAACTAAACTGACAGACACCACTGAACCGAACTAAATTAAAGTGCTAAAACAAAAATTAGAAGCTCATTGAACCGAAATTAATTCATTTGCTGAACAAAACGTGATACATATGCAATCAACAAAATATCTCACAGAAATTACGCAATACTTACTGGCTTTCAGATTCACTTGTGCTCTCTAAATCTATCGGCACATGCTTTGTTTTTTTGGTTTGTTTTTAACTACCTTCAGTGGTTATTTTCTTTTCTTTGTTCTAGTTTTTTTTCTTCTCCGCAATACATAAGAACAAGCGCATAAGAACAAATTTAAGAAAATACAAGTTAAATGAAATCAATATGAAAATTAAACTTACTGATTTTCGGATTCACTTTTTCTTTTTGAATTCGTGGAAATGCTTTTTTCGGATTCAGATTCGGAAAATCTTTCCTCTTCCGAAGAAGAATCCAGCTCGAAAATGTTCTTTTTTATTTTCTTCCCTTTTTCTTCTTTATCCAAGTTACTTGTTTTTGTTTTTGTTTTTTTTTTCTTTTTTCCTTTCTATACAGAAATCCCTAAAACATAAACAAGGACTCAATTATTTAATTATCAAGAAAACACATTAACAATCCGGTGAACCAAATGAAGCAATCCCACCGAACCGAAAAATATTCATATGGTGAAGAGTACATGACAAATATTTAATCATCAAGAAAAATATTTCTTAATGCAAAAACATTCAAATGAACAAACTAGCAATTGCAAGTAGGACAAATAAATTAATTATAACATAAAACAGAAGTTTATTTAGTTAGTAGAGTCTTTTAAAAGCTTTTGAAACCAAATTTTAGGGAGAATTTTAGTAGAGTATTTACCAATGGTTCTGTTGCTTCGCTAGAAATCCGTTCAAGCATCATTTGCTTTGTCCAATGGGCCACCCACGGTGCTGGGGAGCATCAAGTGTGAACGGGCGAGAGAACTTGGTTTCGTGAAAGTATATCAACATCAACACAAAAACACAGTCATCAACAGACTATTTCCTCCCCTTTCTCTTGTTTTCAACTCCTTTTATCAAGAAGTTGAGCACATGTTTTACCCAATTCCATTCCTGAATGTTGTCCACATGAAAGATCGGTGGCTTATGGATTCGGGAGGCCACACTTACCGTTGTGGGGAGTAAGAAGCACTTTTGTATGAAGACAACAAAAGTCCTCTTGAATTTTTTCCAGTTTTCCTCCCCTTCTACGCTCATATCCAGCACATTCCTTGTCTTTTGGATTCAGGTTGTTGTAATCAACCTTATCAGAAAAATGATTCCATACAATATTTTAATAGCAAAAATCAGTAAAAAATGCTCAATTTAATTTTCTGGACACCAATGAACCGAAAATAAGCAGTAAGGGGAAAGTGTATTACCTCCGTTGGTTATGCCCAAGGCAGCTGCTATTTTTCGACGAGTTATGTATATTTTTCCCTGAAGAGTTTTCAAGCATCCTTTCTCTTCATCAAAGCGATCAAGCAATTCTTTCAACAGGGTATTAGAGACATTCATTTTTGGGACATTTGCCAGGGTACCAAGTCCCATTTCTTCCACCATATCTTCCTTTTCTTGACTCATATCGCTGTATACTGTTGCTATTGCCTTTGTTTGGCATCTGCAATAATGAGTTTTCTACAAGTTTTGAAACAGAATGTGAGGATATATTTATAATAAAAAATAGATATTATTCGAATGAAAGCGGATAAATATATTTAATCTACTTACGTTATAGTGCGGCTTCTCCTTCATTGTTGTCATTGTCTTGTTCTGTTTTGCTATAATAAAAAATTTTGGTCAATACTTCACTTAATACATCAACAAGCATAAGCATGATAAATAATGAAACAGCTAGGAAATGATTTGCTGCATGCTATCACAATAAACTTAAACATTGAACAAAACAAAAGGAAGCCACCAAACCGAACAACATTCATTTGGTGAACCAAAATCACAAAGGCCACCGAATCGAACAACGTTCATGTGGTTAATAAATGGTGATCAACTTTCAATCAATAAGAATAGTATTCCTCTATGCAAAAGAAGTACTGAACATAGTAACAACCAATTTCAAAGCTCTAGTTAAGCTATTCACACCGATAAGAACAAGCACGCATATCTTAATCAAGTCAATTAAAATGCCATAGGCCACCTTAAGCGAAACTCATTCATGCACAGAATCAAACATTATAAATAATAAAATAGCTAGGAAATGTTTGCTGCATGCTATGACAAAAGGAACCCACCGAACCGAACAACATTCACTTGGTGAATCAAAATTACAAAAGCCATTGAACCAAACAAATCTCAAAGCCCTAGTTACACTATCCACTAAACTAAATGAAAATAACAACAAATTTCATTTCAAGGCCTAGTTATATTGTAAAAATGCATTCACAATAGTTCGATCTACTAAACGAAGCAAATCAATCCAGTAAATCTAAAATGCAACTAGGAGAAATGCGACATTGTAAGATTTCAAATGAACAGTAGTTTTCTCATACCTTTGGTAGTCTGTGTTGCTGTTTTCGTTCGTTTCTGATTGTTACTTGTGAAATCTTCTCCCGATTCATTTCCAGTAGTAGTTTCCGCAGAGAACGTGATTGAAATTTGAGTGATGTTGAGAGAGATTTGAAGAGAATGAGTTGTTTCGTGTATTGGTTTCGTGTTGAAGAAGATGTAATGTTTTTTTCATAATGAAGTACGAATGAAAAAGGAGGGGTTTCGTTCATCTCTGGCGCGTGTTTTCACTCGCCATTTAATGCGCATGATTCTATTTGACCTTGGGCCAATTTGGTTACATGGTTATATGGATGTGTAGCAGTCCTGATTGTTTTATTTAACATTTATTAATTGTTAAATAAGATAAATGTTAAATAAGATAAATTATGACTGTTTTTAGTCAATTTTTTTAATTACCAAACATTTCCATTATAAACTACTTCCCAATGATTCCTAACAAAAAAAGAAAGCTTTCATACAATTAGTTTCACACCAAATTTCACGGGCTCGCAAACAAGAATAAGATCATTCTAAATAGTAAACAATTCAATCTTTAGTAGTATACCATTAATAAGAAATTTATTAGTGCATCCAGTCAGCCAACTCCCACTAGAATTTCGCCCAATACAACTGTTGATACAAAAATTTCGACAAATAAATACATTTTGACCATGATTGAAAATGTCGATCACATTATATGTGATATGGGTCGAGAAATGGTATGTCGGACCTTTATCAAACATGTGAATCAATGCGTTAACACATGATAAAATAAAAAACATAGGTAAATACTTATGACCAAAGTAAAAAAAAAAAAAAAAAAAAAAAAAAAAAAAAAAAAAACGAAAAAAGTAAAATATTTAGTTTGAAGAATAAAATCCTTCATAATCAAGGCAAGATCCTAAACTGTAGAACTAAAAAAAAAAATTGATCGTAAAAAAAAAAGTTTCACAATTCATCATTATGATTTATAAATAGAAAAAAATTAGAAGAAGAAAAAGAGACTTCAATCTGAAACTTCATAATTACACTAAAATTTTACAAAATTTTAAGTAATTATGTTATATATATATTAAAATCAGTCACTAAAATTAGCTACTAATATAAAATATAAATTAAAAATAAACTAAACAATACATATATTTATACATAAATATATGATGACTAATTTTAGTAGCTAATTTTAATGTACAAATAAATAATATTTTTTATTCTAAGCCACACTGATGTCAAAGAAAACTGTAGAGTGTAAATACATGTGAGTGTCTAGAGTCAACTTTTAATTTATTTTTAATTTGTTTTCTTTTCTTCAAACATTTTGATTTCTTTTAATCCCAAATTTACTTTCTTATTTATTTAAAGTTTTATTTATTTTCTTGTATTTCTATTTATTATTATTTATATTATTTGATCCAATTTATATCAAATATTTCATACACGAGTAATCATTCGACACATATACTTAGTAAATTTCGAGTCGATTAGTTTTCTCTTTTAAGAGAAGTCGTATCTACTTTGCGAATTGAAATTTTCATACAAGTTTGATTCGATATCTTGTCAAAATTACCAAAAATCAAGTAAAACAACAACCAAATTCAATAAGATGACCTTTTTAAGAATACTAGTATCAAAATTAAACTTAATAGCATTTAATAAGATGACCTTTTTAAGAATACTAGTATCAAAATTAACCTTAATAGCATTCGAAAGGTCCCAAATACTAAAAATAAGGGAGACACCAATTTATTTTGAACACTCAAAATTTGGGTAAATTTATAGGTTGTGTTGGTACAAAAAAAAAATAGATTTTTTCTCGAAGGCGTTTTGACTGTTAATTGTTTCGACTATAATAGTAGTGTTTTGACTACAGAAGCCAAAATGGATAAACTGAAGTTGAAGAAAGATAGTACAAAGAGCGTCAAAATCGAAAGGTAGTTATTGTCTTTCCTTGGACATCAAAGCTTGCTACTTGACCTTTAACCTTAGTGGAGAATATGGGTGCAAATTTTGAGGAGTAAACTAAAGAAACGTGAGACTTAATGATCAAGGAAAACATGGGTGTCAAAATTTGGGGGTCAAGATTGTTCATGGTTAAGACAAGATCGTGACCGAAAAAAGGAAGAAGATAGTGGACAACATACTCTATAGTAAGTTTTTCTCCATAATTTATATAATAAAAACTCAGAAAAGTTCTGGAAGTTCAATTAATACTTCACAGTCACACAAATTTTTATAAAAATTTCCAGTTTTAGTAACACAACGGAAGAACATGAAGTACAAATGCATGTGAATGTTAAAAAGTCAATTACTTTATTTCAATTTGTTAGTGTTTAATTCATTTTTCCTTTTCAATTCTTTTTTTATTTCGTTGATTTTTCTTTACATTTTAATTCTATGTTCAGTAATTTAAATTTATCTCTGTTTGTTTATTCATTTACTTTACTTTACTCAACATAAATTTGTCATTATTAACTTCAACTCAAGTCATTTCGATATTTGTTAAGTGATTTTCAAGATAAGTCCATTTTTTTCATAAGAGTCGTATCTACTCTTCGATATTTGAAATTTTTATACAAGTTTGATTCAATATCCCGTGAAACAGTTACAAAAATCGAGTGAAACAAATTAAATGCGGATAAACATATACATCTTATCAATACTCCAAGAATCACCTACATAAAAAAGATCCTTATTTCTATCCATTCAGATTCACCAAATGGCATCAACAAAGTCCATTTTTTTTTTCATAAGAGGCGTATGTGCTCCTCGATATTTGAGATTTTGATACAAGTTCGATTCGATATCTTGTGAAATAGTTACAAAAATCGAATAAAACAAATTAAATGCGAATAAACATACACATTTTATCAATATTCCGAGAATCACCTGCATTAAAAAGATCCTTATTTCTATCCATTCAGATTCACTAAATAGCATCAACAAATAAGAATTCATAATCATGATACCATCGTTCATATTGATATACTACATGTCACTAACTAATATATTATCACTTCATTACATATGGTTAAACTTTGTTTTAACACATGGTATCAATTAGCATGCCATTTACAAAAAATATTCGATAGACTAATGTGAGTCGTAGATGTTAACTTTAAAAATTTAACTGAATAAATTAAAAATTCAAATATCAATTTAAAATACCAATATAAATATTAAGTCTTTTGTATTTTTTGTATTTATTTATATATTTGTGTATATAGATACTAATTAAAAGTAAACTTTAAAAAAGTAAGGCCAATGGGAAATTTTCTATCTTGGCCTTTCTACATTGCAAGTTTTAACATTAAAATAAACAGAGCTTTAAAAATGAATAAAAAAATTATGGAGACAATGCTGGCTTAAAAGTTAAAAGTTAAAACTAGCTACGTTTGGACGGTTTGGGTTGCAAGTGGAACTCTTTGGGACATGTCTGTGGAACTAGTCAAAAGGCTATAAAAGAGATATTATATAGAGAAGTATTGTCATATCAAGAAGATTATAGTAATAACAAAATTTCAATGAAAAGTTGGCGGGAGAAATCGTTCAACAATTTAAATAGAATTTAATCATATTTTTTAAAGAAAAAAAAATAGAAATAGTAACATATAACAACAAAAATCGAGTCACCAAAAAAATATAACAACAAAAACCACTAAAAAAGTTTCAATGAAAAATGGATAGAAACTTTTCACATGTGTCAATTACTTTATTGGCATACCAATATGACATGTACGGTTTGGTTGATGGTCATTATTTTATCGTGGTGTGTGTTTGGAAATACCAAAAATATCCTTATTTTGTAAGTTAAAATTACGTAAAGGGTTAGACTGCAGCAACATATATGTGATTATTAGACGATGACTCCCAACAACAGCTTGTTTTAGCCAAGTGTAGCCAATAATGGTGAAAGTGGCTTGAGCTAATGGTTAGAGTGGATGAACAAAATATAAAAGACAGAAATATAAAATTTTGTGTTTTTATATTTTATTTATTAATAAATTAAAATAAATTAAAAAATTTTAATTTATTTTTAAATTTTCATTAAAAATTTTGAGACAAAAAATATAATAGTAAAAAATATAATTATGAAAAATTAATAAGAATAATGAAAAAATAAAAAATAAGTTGTGTCTTTTGTTATTATTTTTGTGTCTTTTTTGTCAGGATAGACATAAAATACACTAATTCAATGTCTCTAAATACAATATTTTTATCCATGTCTCTTCTATCAAACACAATTTTATATTTGTTTTATCGATTTTTAGCAAATCGAAGGTGGTTCGATATCTATTATCTGGGAGCGAAACCTACTTATTTTTGTGAGTACCAATTTTCCTAAAGTGCGTCAAAGATCTTTCGATTGAATACAAACTTAAGAAAATTTGAAAAAATAAATAAAAGACGTTGAAAATAAATTGATTGAATTTGAAATGAATTGCATTGAATTTAAATAAAACAGTGAAATATTTTCGATTATATTAAAGAACTTTTGAAATAAAAAATAAAAATACTGGGATATAAAGTTTGAACAGAAAAAATAAATATTGCTTGAATGATAAACTTGCAAGAAAAGTAAAATTTGCAGAAAGTGTGTAAAATTTGCAGAAAGTGTAAATGAAAAGGTTGAAACAGTGGAAAGAATCCTACAGAAAAGTAACTCGAACGCAGACTCAATAAGTTGCTGGGATATAAGTGTACTTAAGTATTTTCTGAAGCAAAATTTCAACACTTATTCCTTCGATTTTTCTCCTATTTATAAGAATCTTCCACCAATTGGGTTGAAATGTAACCTCCATGTTCATTAATTCATCAGTAAACGTTTCCGCTTTTTTTACTTGACAAAAATAACCACCAGAAATAGCCTTCGAAATTTGGACCCTCTGATTTAACATTTCGAGTAGCTTGCTAAACAAACGTGACAGTTCTGACTCTTGCCCTACAATTCTAGCCATAAACTTTCTCAATGCAAACCTTTCTTTGAAGACACGTGCTTACTGACTCTCAGTGACGGACCTAGAAAAATTTAGTAGTGAGGGCAAAAATATCATGAAATTTAGGTATAGTTTTTTTTTTGGCTTTTTACAATACCCAACAAATTAAGGTTTAATCCGTCGTGAATTTGAGTTCCATTTAAAAGTCTGTAATTGACTGGCAATAAATTGCTACACATACGAGACGAAATTTGAACTCCAATACTTATTTAAGCAGGTGGCTAATTAAGCTTATCACTTGATCAATCCAAATTAATTTAGATATATTTAAAATTTTAAATTAAAACTATTATACATATTAATAAAAACTAAAAATATATACAAAATCACTTATTATAATATTTAAAATAATAAAAATATAATTTCATACACATAGTATAATATTTAAAATAACAAAAAATATATAATGATTTTTTTATTTTTAATATGATTAAATATTATTTTTTATCTATATGTTCTTAAATAATTATTTCACTTTTTATTATCTCATATTTAATTGTCAAATTTATTTATTATAGTATTTATGGTATAAATAAATTTTTTAACTAAAATAATTACGGTATATTAATATTATAGATATTATGTTTTTTTATCTTAAATAATTTTTATAAAATTACTAATAATTTAAGTTATATTTAAATTGAAAATTAAATTTTAATTTAATTATCAATTAATTAACTAATATAATAAATTTAATTATCACTATTTTTTAAGTTTATTTATTTATTTTTTACACTAAATCAAATTTAACAATGTAATTATTATTATGTATTAAATTTAATAAAATAATTTTTAACACAAAATACAAAAGAATTATTTGTATTTTATTTTGGGACAAACATAATATAACAAATAGTATATATATATATAAGTATTAATCTTAGCCACTAATAAACCATCAGTTACAATAAATAGGATGATAAAAAATAACTTTTATTATTATTATTATTATTATTATTATTATTATTATAGTGTCATATTTCTAATAGCATAAAATAAAATATACTTGTTAATTAAACTGAAATATTGCAGCATTTGTTTTTTCTTATCTATACACACGTATAATTGATAGTCATTTTAAAATATAAAAATAATCATTAAAAAATATTAATATATATTTTTTAAATTTACAGTATATTTTTTAATATGACTAAAGATCACTAAATAATATTTATCAAAACTGAATATTGATTAATTGTCCAAATTATCAAATATTTTTTTATTTTTATACTAGTTGCATATTTATTTTTGTTTGGTTTTAATATATGAAAGGGTTATTAGAAAAGCGTGACTTCAAACTTAGTCTCAGCTAACTCTAGCTAGTACTCTACAACATATTATGGCTTGAAAAAGAAAAGGCTAAAAATTTGCAATGCAAATACAAGTTGTACAAACATGGAATTTTGAACCAATTCAAATTGGAGAAAGAAAAGACCGGTTGCATATGTTTGGTGAACTTTTCAAATTGCATGCTTATGATAATTTTGCTAACTCAATCTGAACCATATAAATTATTTAATATAACTCTCAATGGCTAAAAGAATTGAAATATCAGTATGCCAAAAAAGTACAATGATATACTTGAAAACCTTCCAAATGGATAATATGCTTAAAATCCAAAAATTGACATCAATGTACCAACAAAAATACAGCAGCGGAGTGGGTGCATATTATTTTTTTATGATGGTCAGGAAGGGACCCGTGGGGGGAGGCACTGGCCTCTCAAAATTTAAAATAATAATAATAAAATATTAAGTATATAAAATTATTATATATTATATAATTTTATTTTTGTTTAAAAATATATTTAATATTTAATTTAGTATAAATAAAAATTTAATCTAAATATTAATAATTATTAATATCTAAAAAATAAGTAAAATAGTATAATAATTTTATCCAAATAAATTCGGTGACTAAAAAATTTTTTATATTAGAATATAAATTTAATGTTATAAATTTGATATTTCTAATCACGTTGAATTAAATAATTTGTATACAATTTCTGAGTTATATCAAGGGTTAACGAAAACAGAAAAATCTTTAATATATCATTTGATTAATTGTTTGATTTGTATGGTAATAAACTAATAATTTTTTCTGTTTTAATTATTACAATTAAGAGATCTTTTTCAGTTATGAATATTGTTAATAATAAATTCGAAAATAAAATAGAAAATGAATTTCTTATTAATTGTCTTTTGATTTACATTGAGAAGAAGATTGTTAAAAAATTTGACACAAATTCTATTATCGATAAATTTTATGATATGAAGAATTGATGTGTACTATTTTTATTAGTAATAAGTACACATATTTTTTATATTTCAAAATATATTCTCTATCAATATATTTTTATAATATATTTTTTATTATATAATTTATTTATATAAATCTTATTTTAACATTATATATGTTATTAGTTTTTTATAATATTTTTGAATTTGTCCTCATAATGCTAGATAGGTAAAAAATGATGTATTTTTGTGTTTCACAAGTGTATAATGCAGTGTAAAATTGCTACCATATACAAATATATAATTTTTGTGCACATCTTTTTTATATATTTTTAATATTAAAATAATTAGTAATACATGAGAAAAGATAACAATTTTTTATACCATAAAAAATATTGTCTACAATAAAATTATACAAAAAAAATTATAGAATCATAATTTATATGAATATTGAACTCACATGTAGTATATATTATTATTATTATTATTATTATTATTATTATTATTATTAGGGTTTTTTACTTAAATAAATTTTATAGAACCTAAATTTACTGGATTTTCCTGAAATGAAATATGTAATGTAATTACTCTCTTCCTATTATTATATAAATCGTCCTAGGTTGTGTAGGATTAAATACAACGTAAACCATTTCAGCCTGAAATGATTAATGCATGATCTAATAAGAGAAACAAAGGGTAAATCGTGCTAGGTCCCTAGAGTTAAAAGAAGAACGTAAATCGTTCCAGACTCGTAGGTTTAACATGTTATTGGACTAAACCTCGTTGGGCTGCCACGATTTACACACAAAGGAGACCCTACTCACCCTGGTGCGATTCACGTGTTACTTGGTAACACAAACTGGACTAGGACGATTTATGCTTGCAATGTTGTTGAGTTGATTGCATGGCAAAATTAACTACGTTAATATGTTGGATCATATAGTATATGCTTAGTATGCAATTTAGAATAATTTTGAATGAAGACGTTGTGTGCGATGGTGGGTTTAATGATTTAGGGAGTATGTAGTTTAGCATAAGACGTTAGAAATTAAGTTTTTTAATAGCTTAGTTAATACTCTTACTATAGAATGATGATTCTATAATAGGGTACTTTTATTTATAATATTTTAATTTAAATTATATCTATTTAAATTTTAACTTAAAAAATAAAAATATACTTTTTGTAATTTTAATTATTGATTTCATTGAGAAGATTAAATTAAATTAAAAAAATACTAACAAATTATAATAAAAGAGTACTAAATTTTAATACATAAATTTAAGTTTTTTCTTTAAAAAAATGTCAAAAGATATTAAAAATATTAATTTTGCATAATATAAATTTATGTTATTTTAAGTAACATAAATTTAAATTTTTATGAAATTTTTAGTATTTGTTGTTTATATAATTTTTTTAATCATTTTTATTAATGCATATTTTTTAGAATTTTTTGTCATTTTTTATTTAGCCAAAAATGAAGGGAACAGTCATCCACCTAAAAAGGTGGAACTACTCCAAAAAATGTGGTTATTGACTCTACTATAAATATACTCATACCCTTAGGTATATTTACGTTCTAACCTACTAAAAACTTGCAAAAAGTCCTTGCTAACTTAAGCATCGGAATTTCTTGTATGTACCACCTCCACCTCCTCCGAGAAACTCGGACGACGATGCTTCGCCATTAGGGTTTAGGGTTTAGTGGTTTCATGACATGAGATGTTTATTAATTATTATCCCCGGTACCCGGATGGTTATTCTAAATAGTATGGGTGATGTTCATTTTATTCATATTGGGCCAAAGATTTAACCCAGTGTACATATTGTACACTTAGACTATTGACTCCGATCCCTAACAGTACTCATAACTGAAAAAGATAAAACTAAAATATATTTAAAACATCAGAGATACTATTATAAAACTAAACTAAATGTATGTTTTACAATATGTTGTGACTATAATACAAAAAGACAACAAAAAAAATTATTTTTTGAAATTAAAATAACTAGTCTTAAAAGGTACACAATAAAAATATTTGAAAGTAAAAAAATTCACTACTAATTCTTTTTTTTTTATAGAAAAATAAGAAAAAACTTTCAATTTACCAAAAAAAATAATCTTTTGATAGAGTTCATATTTAAGAGTTTAATTATATATAAAAAAGAGTTAAAATTTAAATCAACTATATTCTTAATATTTAATTATTTTATTAGTCCTTATAATTTTATCAAATTTATAATTAAGTTATTAAATCTTTTTTTTAATTAAATCTTTATATTATTTTATATTTTATAATTCAGTCCTTTATCAGATATAAGAATGTTAGAGTTAACCATTTTTTTATATTAATTAATTAAATAGAATTTGTTCAAGATTAACCAATAATAATAACAATAGTGACGACCACAACAATAATTATAGTAACAATTATAATAGCAATACATAACGGCAATGATAGAATAATAGTGATGATGATGAAAAATTATAAATAAATCAATGGAAAAAAAGTTTATAAAAAAAATTTCAGTTCGACAAAGGTATGTGTTTTCATATTTTTAAATTTAACAAATAAATCAAAAGTAATGTAATTTTTTTATACGATGTTATATTAAGAAATAGAGAGAATTAGATAAAAATTAAAGAGAATTTAATAGAAATTCTTAAAAATAGTTTAAGAAAAAAAATTAAAGTTTTTAATTATATTAAATATATTTATATTATATATACTTTTATTTATAGTATAATTTTTAGATAAAAATTTATTTGTAATTAATTTTATGTGAAGTTAATAATTAAAAGAGAAAAGCTCTGCATACAAGCCATTAGGGCTTGTATGCTTTACAAGTTCATTAAGCAATAAACCGAAAAAACGCGCTGCTACACATACGTCCAATACATGCGCTATATAAAGATCCCGCATATATATAACTACCAAATTTAAAAGATTAGTTTCCTTCTTCCTTCTCCTTATTTTTAGATTTGCTCGTTCTTCTTCTCGCGCGTTTTTCCTCCTTCTTCTCGATCGTTCTTTTCCCCTCCTTTCTCACTGGTATGTTCTTTGTCATTTACGTTAGTTCCTCTCTCTGCAACTCCAGCTTCGTTTTCTATTTGATTTCTGAAATCAAAGTTTGAATTCGTTTTTGAAGATTATGGATGATTCAACTTCAGATTGTCAGCTGAATCAGGGCGAAATGGATTATAAATTTGAATCTAACGAAGTTCCTGAGGTTTGATTTTACATATGATTACTCTGAATTTTGTTGCAGTCATTTGAATAGCATTGTGTAGCTAAATAATTCGTGAACATTGGACTGTGAAAATAACACGTTAACATGAATCTGTGTTAGTTTTGATTAATTATCTGGAATTTATAGCAGATGCTCGGGTGTAGATCAGAACTTTTTTGGGTGTATTTTTGTGGGAAGTGTGGGTGTATTTACAGTATACTGCTTTTTCTGTTATTTTAGCTGAGTTGTTGTCGTTCGGGTGTATTATATCAGATATGATTGGGTGTGTTTTTAGTTTTTATCATGGTGTATTCTGCAGCCTGTGTATTTACAGTTTATGGCTTTTTTGTTATTTTAGTTGGGTTGTTGTCGTTCGGGTGTATTGGATTAGACATGATTGGGTGTATTTTTTGTTTTTGACATGGTGTATTCTGCAGCCTCTCTTTGTTGTTGATGGCTAGTTTGTTCCGAAGGTTGGAATGACCTTTACCACCCTTGAAGATACTGGAAAATTTTACATGAACTAGTATTTCGGAGATGTTATTTCATTTGACACCACATACAATACAAACAGGTAATAAACTATCCCTTTTTATGATTCTAAATTAATGTGTTTTATGAATCTGCCGCAGAGGTGTATATTGGATATTTTTTGGGTGTATACAAAGCATTTGTGGGTGTACGTAATGATTTTTCATTCTGCACTATGGTAATTTGTTTCAGGTATAATTTGGTTTGTGGTTCTTTTGTCGGGGTGAATCACCACGGTCAGTCAATACTTCTTGGATGCTCTTTGATGAAAAACAAAGAAATTGAATCATTCAAATGGTTATTTCAATGGCTTCATTGCATGGGAGAAAATGCTCCGAAAGGGTTTTTTGCCGATCAATGCGCATCAATGAAAAGAACTTTAGAGGCCTGTATGCCAACAACAATTCACCGTTGGTGTATTTGTCACATCATGAAGAAGATTCCAAGCAAATTAAACGGGTACAAGGGACATGCAGAAATTGAACAAGAAATGAGCGAAGTTGTTTGGAACTCTCATAGTAAAGACTCATTTGATAGGAATTGGAATGAATTTCTGCTGAATTTTGGTCTTGTGGACAACAAGTGGCTTTCAGGTAATGTTTGTTTAAAATCTGCAGCAGAGGTGTAAATTTAATTTTCTTCGGGTGTATTTATAGTCTGTGTTTGGGTGTATTCTACAGATCTCTATGAAGACCGTCATATATGGGTTCCAATCTATCTGGATCACCACTTCTGGACAGGGATGAGAAGCACGCAAAGGATCTCTATGTTATAAAATATTGTTTATTTTTTTTACAATGGTTTAAGGGTTTTGGGTATTAGGGTTTAGGGTTTTATGGTTTACGGGGTACGGGTTAGGGTTTAGGTTTTAAGTGTTTCGTGTTTAGGGTTTTAGGGATAAAGCACCAGGGGGATAGATTTTTTGGTGTATATTCAACGTTCTTTGGGTGTAAAAAATGGCAAGTTATGGATGTATATTTGGTTTGATTTTTTCCTTCATATTATAGTACCTGTAATTCATACATTTTGAATACAGCAGAGAGATTTTAATTATTGAAATAAATTTTACAATAAACTGGACTATAATTGAAAAATTTTTACAGCATGTGTTCAATTTGTTATAGGACTATATAACATTTACATTAAACAGTGTCAATATCCACAGAATCTATCTGACAATATGGACTCAATAAAAACGAGGATGGCTTGGACAGTCTTATTGCATTACTTTCCCTAATGGCTTCAGCTTTATCTAGATTCATGTCATGGAATAGAATCCTGGAAGCATATTCCACTCTAAAGTGGTCCACCTCGTCCTACAGTTAAAAAGAATATTCTATTTAATCAACCATGTTAATTGAAAAATGTAATATAGAGTTATTTACTTTTTAAACACATTTACCTAGCTGACATTTATTTCATCTAAGCACACTTACATTTCTTCCAACTTGGTTTCTGGCTGCCATTTTTTCTGAAATAAAAAATACACTAATAGATATCAGAAAGATACACCCATAGATATGAGTCAGATACACCCATAGATATCAGTCAAATATCACTCAAACATGCATTAATATACAAGGGCAAGCAGCATTACAAAGTCAGGCAATATACACCCATGGACAATCAAATATTAGAACAGTGAAACTATTGAATATATATTACAGTATATCAGTTCAGAAAAATACACCCATAGATATCAGCAAGATACACCCAAGGATATAAATAAGATACACCCATAGATATCAGTCAGATATCACCCAAATATGCATTAATATACAAGGGCAAGCAACATTACAAGGTCAAGTAATATACACCCATGGACAATCAAATATTAGAACAGTGCAACTGTTGAATATATATTACAGTATACTAGTTCAGAAAAATACACCCATATATATCAGCAAGATACACCCAAGGATATAAATAAGATACACCCATAGATATCAGTCAGATATCACTCAAACAAGCATTAATATACAAGGACAAGCAACATTACAAGGTCAAGTAATATACACCCATGGACAATCAAATATTAGAACAGTGCAACTGTTGAATATATTACAGTATATCAGTTTAGAAATATACACCCAACAAAGTATGTGATATACACCTAACAAGTTACTCTATATACACCCAGCAAATTACGCATTATATTCCAAACAATCAATTACCAGAAGAACTAGAAAAACAACTACAGTAATACCTAGAACAACTAAGAAGAACACTAGAACCTAGAACCATGAATAACAGTAAAACGTAGAATAAGTAGAATATTAAAAACTGTAAAATGAGACTTATTAGAACAAGAACAGTAAAACCTAGAAGAATGTAGAAGAACAGTAAAACCTAGTTATTCGTTTTCGAAATCTGGAAAATATAGAATATGAGTGAAATAGTAATGTAACGTACCTTGAGTATTATAACTTCGTTTTTTCTTGAGATTCTTGATCGAGAGTTCTATGTTGTGTTGATGGAATTTTCGAATCTTAGCGACGAGTTGTATATTTTCAGTATCGAATGATGCTCGAAAATGGAACGTTTGCTTTTTCTCTGAATGGCTTTGAGAAGTGGAAGAAGTGGAAGAGTCTGCCATTAAGGGACGATTTACGCAAATCGTAACTGTTTGAGTGGAGCGCGTGAATGTTACGCTCCATTCAATATAATTCAGTACGCGTGTGGAATGTTTGTGGGCTGGAGGCTTGTAATACTTGTAAGGCCTTTTTACTTGTATGTGTAGCAGGCTCCTAATTAAAAATTATTAAATAATTTAATTAATTTAACTACATTTTTAACTAATAATTTTTAGTTATTAATTTTATGTAAAATTAATTACATCTTATTTGTATCAAACTTTTAATTAAACTATAGACGCAACATTAATTTTAATATTTTTTAAAAATAAAAATATTAAGTGTTAGTGCGTTTACACATGTCTTTTTTAATTGAATCTCTTTTTTTTTACTAGGTATACAATCCTCTAACATATGCCTTTAACTTAGACCCAAAAAAAATAAATAAATAAATAAAGGGAGATCATAGAGTAGCAGCCTTCAAAGCCAAAACATTTGGCGAGTTATTCTCGTCGTTTTCATCAATAAAAAGGACATTTTAGAAATTAACTCCTCACTAAACACCAAAAATAATAAGGACAACTTATTCGTACATGACATACCGTATTTCATTAAAATAGTGTGGAATATTGGATAACTTTCCTATAATAAAATATACAATACAAGAAAACTTATTGTCAATACAAAAAAGATATATTATTCACAATTTTAAAAAATACTATAAAATCTAATAATTAAGTTTTACACTAATATTTTTTTAATATACAAGAAAATTAGCCGTATTCAGAAAGGTCTTTAACAATGTTTATTGATGTCATTTCAGGTAGTTTTGTATGTAACTTTTTCGCACGGGTCCTTTCACTGGTACATAGGAAAATTTTTTTAATATACAAGAAAATTAGCCGTATTCAGGAAGGTCTTTAACAATGTTTCTTGATGTCATTTCGTAGTTTTGTATGTAACTTTTTCTCACGGGTCCTTTCACTGGTACATAGGAAAAGGAGAGTCCATTCCATATTATGGATTTGCGAATCAAAATGTGTACTTCTATCTTTGATTTCTGAATATATTGGCCTATTTGTAAATTGTTTTGTCTTCTAGATCATGCTATATTTCACATTTACATTGTGAATTAATAACTATGGAAAAATAATTTTTAATTAGTTTATATTAGTCTAGGGTTTATTGTAATTAAAATTATTTTTTTACTCTTAATTTTTAAAAAATTTAAAATTTATAGTAAAAATTTAAATTTTAAAATTTAGAATTTAAAATATAAATAATTTTAAAATATTAGTTGATATTAACGAATAAAAATCGAGTCTTGCCTCAACTATTAAATTATTAACTCGGAGCAATTAAGGATTAGATGTTAATATATACTCATTATATTATGTTTACATCAAAATCAGCTATTAAAATTAATCATTAATATAAAATACATATTAAAAATAAATTAAACAACACATATATTTATATATAAATATATTAATAATTATTTTTAATATATAAATAATATTTTTGAATATACATACCGGGAGATTAGCACAAAGGACGAAGGGGAGTTGGGGACTGGGGGGGGGGGGGAGGGTGTTAAACGTAGCATAGATCAGACGACTTATGTATAAGCTATTTATTTTAATGTTTTAGTTAAAAATATTAAATATATAAATCGGATCTAAACTAACAATGGTTGAACAGAATGTAATCAAGTTGAAAAGGACAATGATGCTCTATAAATTGTACTGTATGCGGTGCCTGCCAAGCAATTCAATTCCCACATAATACTACACTTGAAAAGCAAAACAGAAAACACATGATCACTTCCAGCTTTTACCTTCCCTTCATCATTGCTACATGGTTTCTTCTTCTGCCAGTCTTGCCGGAAGTTGTTCACGGCACCGACACCAAAAAGGTAGGTTTGCTCCTCTTGCTGAACTCCTCCCCCCTCTTCCAGCGTTGAACTTTTTTCAATCTATATGTTGCTTTATTAGTGCTACATTGTATACTTGGGAGCACATTCTCATGGTCCCAGCCCTACATCTGTTGACCTTGATGCCGCTACAAATTCTCACTTCGATTTATTAGCTTCAGTTTTGGGAAGGTATGATTTATATTTATATTTAGCTTAAATATGGGTGGTTATCATTATTATGATAATTATGTAATTTTTTAATATTATTTAAGATTATATTTTTATTATTTTACAAATTTTTTATTTTATTTTTTAAATTAACACTATGTTTAGATCAAAGAAAATTAGAAGAAAGAAGATGTAAAGAAGAAAAATGAATAGAAAAATAATTTTTTTTTATTGGATAAGAAGAGAAAGTTGGTGAAAGAGAAAAAAAATGAAGTAGAGCCCGTATTTAAATTTTTTCCTCAATCATGTAAAAAAAAAACCGACAAAAAGTTAATAAATTATAAATTTATTTTTTGTGTAACATAGAAAAAGCAATAATAAATTATAATTTATATATAATATAGGTAATAATATTAATATAATTTTATTCGAGCAATATTAGGGGCTAGTAATTTTTGTGATTGTTAGTCATCAACTAGTCATCAATGATGATTTGATGGTGTGAGATTGGTGTAAAATTCCATCTAATGACTCACTTTTTTTGCTGGTTACATGTTGGCCAAAATTCAATAAAACTGCTGGTCCTCTATACTTTTTCATTTTATTTTATTATAATTTTTTTTTACTTTTTCTTTCATCTAAACAAAAATTTTTTTTCTATCTTCTTTTCATTTATTTTCTCTTTATCTAAATAACATTGAAAAAATTCACTTTTTTTTATGCTCTGAGAATTACTTGAAACGGTGATTTAGACTTGAACGTGAGGTCTAGACTCCTTTTGAGGTAGTGTTTGGCTTGTGCTGGTATTGGAGTACTACTGTCCGAGTTTCTCGTGAAGAGGTAGGGTAATATCTGTAAAAAACTTCGATACTTAAATTAGTAAGAGTTTTAAGCAAATTTTTAGTAGATTGGGTTCTAAATATAGTTGAGAGTGTCAATGTATTTATAGTAGAATAAATAACCAACTTTTAAAATAATCCACCTTTAAAGGTGATAAGTGAGACTGAAGCCACTGAACTCATGTCGCTATATCCAAACTCTATGAGGTCTATGAGGTCAAATAAGACTAAGAATAGATTGGTTATTCATTTTGAGTTTGACTAAATTGTAGACCAATGCATAAACATCTATTTTTTTTATTTTCTTTGTTCTTATTTTTTATCTTATATTCAAACAATACTAAAATGTATTTTCAATTATTAAAAAATATTATTTTAATTCCAATAATATTCTTTTTAAATATTATAAAAATTGTATAATCATTTTATCTATGACAAAAATACCATTAATATATCAAAATTAACTATCAATATCATATTTATATATAAATATATAAAATTTATTTTATTTTTAATATATTTATATTTTAATATATATTTTATATTAATAATTAATTTTAATATACATATAACATAATCGTATCTATTATAACTATACTCATAATAGCATGCGCTTTATCTTTAGTCATGTATGATTGGATATATGTTAGAAAGATGAAACTTTACTAAACATATCTTTTGAGTTAACTACCTTTAATCTAAATTAAAGGACAATTTATGCAAATAAAATGAAAGAGCAAAATCTTTACACAAATGCAATATTGGCAATTTTCAGATACAAATACAATAAACGTAATTATATATAATCCGCTATACTCTGTAGCGGAACTCAATTGCACGTAATCTACTACAGAGTATCGTGAATTACGTTGAGGGCTGAGTTATTCATAAACCGCTACACCCTGTAGCGGTTTATGACCAAATGGCGCTACACTCATAATCCGCTATACATTCTAGCGGATTATGAACAATGTGGATTGATGGGAAGATGCCTATATATACCAGTCTTACAGTAACAACTCGTGATGTAAAATGTACGAAGTTATACAAATACAGTGTCCATAAATAATAAGCCATAGAAATATAATAGGCACGAGGCATTAACAGTAACATGGATTAAATTTCTACATTAGGCATAAGTCATAAGTCATACAAATAGGTCGGAACCAAGATTAACACAAACACACGAAAGGAACTAACAGTAACACCCGAAAGCGTAAATTGCTACAGGAGAATAAAAAATTCAAAAAAGTTGAAGCACATAGACTAAAAATCCTACGAACTACCGGCAACGGTGGAGCCTCTCTGGAGGCAAGACCTATACGTGTGTCCAGGCTGTCTGCATAGCCCGCACCGCTTGGGTCGGTTAGGGTCAGCCTCATCCATGTTGTTCTGGATTCTAGTAGACCTCGGTCGGCCATCACGACAACGCCTCAAGTTGGGGTCCGAAATAACGGTCGAACCGTCATAAGGTGGCCAAAGTCCCTCCGGTATTGGCGACACGAAATCCATCTGGTACACCCTAAACACAATAAATGTATAGCGGATTATGAGTGTAGCGCCATTTGGTCATAAACCACTACATGGTGTAGCGATTTATGAGTAACTTAGCCCTCAACGTAATCCGCGATGCCCTGTAGCAGATTAGGTGCAATTGAGTTCCGCTACAGAATATAGCAGATTATATATAATTGCGTTTATTGTATTTGCGTCTGAAAATTATCAATGTTGTATTTGCGTAAAGATTTTACTCCTTCATTTTATTGCGTAAATTGCCCTAAATTAAAGGTTGATATGCAAGTGAACATTTATATGAGAGTAACGGAAGTAGTACCGGCAGGTGGTTATGTAAATTTAAGTTTATATATATAATCCATTAAATTCTATGAAAAGCTAAAACATGAAACGGAAAACACAAACAATTGATTATTATGTAAAAGATAATATGAGTTTATCTATTTTGTATTCTAAAAACACATATCAAAATTATAAATTAAATTTTTTAAAATATAAAAATTTATTTTTTAATATATTTATTTTATATTTATTAAAAGAAATAATTTAAAATATTTTATTAATGCTAAATTTATTATGTGCCTTTAGAATATATATTAACTAAATTAAAAAAATTAAGTAACTTTAACCATTTTTTATATATTTTTTAATTTAAACCAATACTAATGAACTCTTTATTTTAATATATTAGAAATATTAAGTCTTAATATTTTTCTAAAATGTGACAGCCATGAGAAAGCAAAAGAAGCCATTATATACTCGTATAATAAACACATAAATGGCTTTGCTGCCCTGCTTGAAGAGGAAGAAGCAGCACATATTGCAAGTGAGAATAATGCTTCTATATACTCCCAATCATATGTAGTTTAATTTTGGTTCGCTGAAGCTAATCATCTAAATTTGTATGTTTGGAATACCGGGCCAGAAAAACCAAATGTGGTGTCTGTATTCTTGACAAGAAAGCACAAATTGCACACAACTCGATCGTGGGAATTTCTTGGACTAAACAGAAATGATGGCAACTTGGCATGGAGGAAGGGAAGATTTGGTGAAAATACAATCATTGCTAACATTGACACAGGTAATTAAGCTTTTCTAATCTATCTACATCTACTGCATCCTCTGCATATTATTATAATCCAATCCGTACGGATTAATTTACATTATTATATTTTCCGAGAACAAGATTCCCCGTGACTATGGGCCATGATATATAGAATCAATTTTAAGAACAATGATGTTTTTATCATTTTTCTAGACTTCTTTTTTTTTATAATTTTTTTAATATAAAAGATAAATTTTTATGTCCTTTAGCAAATATTTTTTAAGAAAAAAAATTTAAGGGTAAGCATAATTTATTATTTTTAGTTAGTATTTTTAGTCATTAATCTAACTTTTTTAGTCTAACAATCTAATAATATATTTTTAAGTTTTAATCCACATTTTTAAATATTATCGACTAACTACTAATTAAAAATAATAAATTCTATTTTTGTTTTACATTCCTATTTTTTGATACCAAAATAAAAAATATATAAAAACATTAATACCTATATAATTCGTCTAATATTAATATTCATATATAGCTCAAGCGGCAGCATACATGTGCTAGCTTATTTCCTTGCTGGGTTAAAGCCAAAAGAAAGGACGCCCTGTAATAGTAGTAGTAGTTGTCATAGACTAGTATATAGTAACAATAATAAACTGTGTTATTGTTGACAGAGTTAATGTGTCATAATATATGTATTGCCAAAAGATGATTAGTTGAAGCTATATATATATTGATTTCGAGTTAGAAACTTGGATATAAGCAAATTAATAGTGGTACACTTTTTTTTCTAATACAATCTCTATGATATAAGATTTAGGAATGTTAAGAATTTAATTGATGTAATATTCTATCACACAGAACTTTATTTTTAGGTCATAAATCAAAAGTAAGGTATTATAATATTTAAAAATAAAATATATACATATAGTATTTAAAAGAAAATGATTTAGCTAAGAGTCCCATTGTAATACCCTATTATACAGAACTTTACGCTTAAGTCGTAAAACAGAGGTGGTGTAGTATTACGACCACTAAAATAAAATATATATATATATATATATATATATATATATATATATATAATAGCAAAAGAATTATAATATGCTAGGAGTCTTGAAGAATAGAAAAAATAAAAATCGCGAAATAAAACCGCAACGTTCAGCGAACGAGTTAACTTGCGTGCTAAGAAAACCATAACTATTAAACATAAGATAACAAAAGTAGGAATAGAGTGCCAAAGATACAAAATAACAAGCTCCTAACTCAGTCTGCGAAGTCAAGACTAGCCGGAGATTATTTACATTATATACGTACATATCCAAATCCCAAAAGTACATATACACAATCTTACCTCTCCATAAACCGCTAAGAGGATCAAAAATAACAAGTTATGCGGAGAGAAAGCTAAGTACATATATACACATCACTGTACAACAAAACTACCAAGTAACCACTCCGCTTCAAGAGTCTAGACGCCTGACGAGATGCCTCTCGATCTGCATCTGAAAAACAACAACATAGTATAAAGGTGCCACACACATAATAGATAAGGTTCTGGGAATGCCAGAGGCAATCCTAGAACACCGACACTCGGATTATAGAGCTTAAAGTATTAAACAGAAGCCATAAAAGGTGGTTTTCTAAGAATATTTAAACCTAACTTAACTTAACCTTAAATCTAAGTCCCATATTGTCATTCCTCCATACCTCCAATTCCATCATGCATTTTCACAGACAAATAAACAGATAAAGGCAAGCACAAGAATGTTATAGTTACTGCAGGTAGCAAATACACATTTAACATGGCAAGTACATATAGGCACGCCCAATTAAAGTACAAGCAAGTAATTCAAGTAATATGTATATGATGCATGCCTGTCCTATGGCTGATGAGGCTCATCTGTCGGTTATCCAGCCAACCCGACAAGTCTGAATTGTACTTAGACTGTCCCCCGACGTGCATCCCCAATAGCCTATGCATAACTTTTTCTCAAATAATCAATATTGCTCAATAGGGGTAACATTCCCGATAATTTATATAGTGTCCGGCCACACTTACGTCGTAGGGTCAACAGAGTATCGAGTTTTCAACTTAGTATATGTGGTGGCAAGCCACGGTACTTTATCCAGGGAATCTCGTATCTCAGATCATTCAAATTCATAAACCATATAAATAATTCAATTATAATTCATCAACATCCACATCATTCTCAATCGCATCTCATTCATCATCATACATCAATCATATTCAATCCTTATCCTTCATTATCACACCTCCCATTCCGTCCATCAATAGTTCCAATTCAAAACATAATTCATTCTTTTATAAATGAATCAAACTTAAAACATACTCATTTTCTTAATAACTCAAAATCAAACCATATAACCTTTGAATCTAAATCATTTTAAATAATCATATAAACAAAATTCCTAATTTTTATAAAATTTCGACAACATCTCCTCTAAAACTCGGACTTTGCCACCCTTTTCAAGTCCAAACCTGCATTCTTTTCGATTCAACACACCCTTCCTCGTCATCATAACAATCACTATAATAAATCTACCTCAGATCAACAATTATACTCATACAATATTCAAATCTAACAACCAAAATTCAACTAAGAATCATAGTTCACAAATCCTAGACTTTTAACACAAAATACCTCATTTTTCATTCAAAATTTTCATTCCAATTATTTTCAAACCTATTACTACCAATCCAAATTGCCAACAATAATCCTCAACAAGCTCCATATCTTTTCATCAATCATCATTCAACCAAACCAAAATATAGCCATATAATCAACAATTCAATCACATATCCTTTCAAGGATCGAACTAGCAACCAATATCATCTTACAAACAAAGCACCAAACCAAACCAAGCATATTCATCAACCCATTACTAAACATTAAATATACACCTGCATTCCAACTTATCCTATGGTCATCTAGCCTAAGTTTTCACAGAACATTATATATTAAATGCAAGAAACCTAAACCATACCTTAGCCGATTTCCACTTAACGACCAAAGCTATCTATTCAAAATCAAGGCAACCCCTCAAAATTCAACTACTCAGCTTCCTCCAAGTTCCAGTATTTACAATTTCAAGCTCCAATTATTTATTCACAACCTAATACACATTTATAACACATATATATCAAATTCAATACTCAAAGCTCAAATTCAATGAAAATAAAATAGAATTATCGTATTCTCACCTTACCCAAGCTTCACATAAGCAAGAGTGAACATTTTTCTGAAGCTAATTGGATCCTAAAACATCAAAAGTTAAAGAAATTCAACTTCCCTTCCTATATTTCGAAAATTGGGGGAAAAGAGTGGCTGAGAATATTTAAGGGCTTACTTATGAAATTATTCTGGTAGAAATGTAGAGCTCGAGTAGAGCTTGACATGGTGGACGCGTGGCCGCAAACGGTGCGGCGATCGAAACTCGGATCGAAAAGTTACGGCACCTTGAACTTGGAATGAGGGTTTGGACCCTTTTCTTCTTCTCCCTGGATGCAAGCTTTCAGCGTTCTGCTGAAGATGAAGAAGAGAAGAACGTGGGGTTTATTTTAAATGGCTGGCCCGGTTGGGCCCACGGCCCGGTTTGAGCCCGGTTCAACCGTTCGATCCAATCTTAAACCGTTTTTTCGAAATTAGTGTCAAAATTCTCGTTTTGATGAGTTCTATCCTAATTTAATATAATATTCGCATTTCTAATTTTCATTATTAAAAACTAATTTATTGACTAATTATCTACTAATTAATCGAGGTTTACACCCATGAAAAAAACGACAGAACAAAAATGCAACATTCTAAAAAACGTCAAAGATCGCAAGTGTCGGTGAGCAAAAATAGTCGGTGAACAAAAACGAACGAGACAAAGAAATGTATATATATAAGAATTCTAAAGGAAATACATATCAAGTCTCAAGTCTCGATCTGCGAAGTAAAGGTCGACTAGAGTATATATATATATACCCAAAAGTAAACATAAACATAAATCCTGTTTATCTAAAATTAACTTCTAAGAAGGATATACAAGAAAAATACAAAAGTGGAGAACACATATATAAAATCTAAGAGCAGAAAATAAATCCCAAAGGAAATCCTCGCTTCCCAAAAGCAGATCTTGTACGCTCATTGAGGTGCGTCACGTCCGATATCTATAAAGTAGAAACTCTAGAAAACGGGTGAGAACATTATCTTTTACAGGGTTTTCAGTAGGGTAAAAATTTCAAATAGAAACGATGTAAAGACTACACGAACCTATTAGACAATCCTAAACTCCGATCATTCAAAGTTAAGCCTTGGGTCTTTTCTAATCCAAACAGGATAAACAAACTAAGTCTCAGCCCTTATTAATAGTCTCTAATCTCGATTCTTCCTAACACTAAGCTATTAATTCTCTCAATATCAATATTATTCATTTCAGTATTAAACCCTTTCGGTTCTATAGTCTTTACAATTATTATCAACAACATTCAATCTCCAAAGGTATCAATTATCATCACTAGTCATACTAGTGCTCTCATGAATCTCAGTTCTCCCCGATACAAATCGTCATCTCTCTCTATATCATAACAGCCCACATTTCCTAATTCTATATCAGTTCTTATCAGATCTTAGCTCGAAGCAAATGGGATGAGTCACTACTGTTGCATCTACCCGGGAAACTCACATATCAATTAATACTTATTCAACATCCTCCAATCACTCAATCATTCACATTTTGTTAAAAAATAGCTCTCAGCGTCACCATTGCCAGCATGAGGGACTTGTCAATTATGCAAATACATACAAGACAGTACAAAGAATACACAGATAGAGATAACAGATAATGCAATTAGATCAAGTAGTATATAAATATAATTGACCAACTAAGCATGCCAAAAACCAAAAGCACACCCAAATAAATCATACAAATGCAAATGATGCATGTCTGTCCTATGGCCAATGAGCTCATCTGTCGGTTATACAGCCAATCCTGACACCTCCGGTAGCTAACTCGGATATGAAATACCACAACACGAAATATGTATTACTCGTCTACCCATGCTAGTGTTTCACCACAACCTGGAGTAGACATTACTCATCCACTCAGGCAGGTGCCTCAACCATAACCCGGATAAGGATTAGTCATCTATCCTCAGGCCATGATTTAGATAAGAATTACTCATCTATCCTCAAAATTATAACTCGGATGGGGATTACTTATCTATCCTCAAAATCACAATTCGGATAGGAATTACTTATCTATCCTCCAAACCATCACTCAACATTTCAAATGTCCTTAACTATACACCTGATCACCATCACCATCATCTCATTCAGTATTATCAACGCCTCATTAATTCAATTATTCACTTTGCGAATCTCCCTCAATATCAATCTAACTCCCTCTATATGATCGCTCTTATTCTGAAGCCTAAAAATTAGATATCGGACCTTAAATAGGAATTACAGAGGTGAAAAAACAAAATGAATAGACAAAAACTATTAAAAACAACATTTGTTGAAAAACAGGATAATTATGCGTATGCATGAATCCCGTTTTGTGAGTACGCGCGAAACGCGCACGAAAAAGATACATTTCTAAAAGGCAAGTTGCGCGTACGCATGGGTCATGAATACACATGACTTTACTTTTGTGCATATGCATGGTATGCGCACAATACTCGCACAAGGCTCTTTCATTCTGTAACACGTATCATGCGTACACATGGGTCATGCGTACACATGACCTCAATTTTTTGCAACTTCTGTAGAATTCAGTTTTTAACCCTAAACTTCAAACGGATATAACTTTTTCGTTAAAATTTATTTTTTGTCTGTTTTTCGAATGTTGTAAACTACTCGGGTCCAAGTTTCATTTAAGAGAAGTTTTACAAAATTTGAGGGTCCGAGAGTCAAATTACAATGCATCAAAGTTGGTTAACAAACAAATTTTCACCCAAAATTTTGCCAAGTCCACTAGTTTCAAAACTTCCACTCAATTTCAAATCAACCACACCAATTCAATACAAAACACTCCTACACATTGTCAAACACTCCTCAATTACCTATTAATCGTTCCAACACTTAAGTTATTCAATTCATTCAAACATTTCCATTTATAATTCCATGATTAATCCTTAACCAACCCAATTTACTATTATTTGGCACAATATTCAATTAGCAATTCAACATATATTTATTAATTCCTTACCCTTCCTAACCATTTGTTACACCAAATTAACGATTCCAACTTCAACCTTTATCACACACATACTCAACATCCATAATTTATAACCACATTGTCATCAATCATTCCATTCAATAATTCACACCGCTTACCTTCACTTACCTCATAGATAATTTTCTCACCCTATCACAATCTCAGGCCCAACACCCACATCAATTATCAACATAATCAATAATATCACAACTCATGTCCCATTCATTCATATAAACATTAATATTACCCATTCACCACTCAATTCACAATATCGCAACCAATTGAATCAAGCATACATTCATTCAACTAATCACAACACATTCCAATTTCAATCAAATTCTATCATCGGGACAATTAACCTACGCATTCACATAACTTTATATAATTCCTACCCGAATTCAAACTCGTACCTTAATGACGGTGGTTTTCAAACTTTTGATTTTCTTTCCTTTCCGACCAAACCAAACTCGTCCAACACCAATCAAGTCTCAATCAACAACTCCAAGTTTTCGAAATGCACCAAATCACCCAACAACTCTAATATTACTAATTTCACACACGCACACATCAACTTAGGGTTTATAGAATTAGAAAATTAAAAGGGAATAAAGCTTCGTTACCTTAACCCATTGCTCATGGGGATGAAACTCGGTAATAGCTCGTACTAGAACACCCTTAAATCATCAAAATTACAACATCTGTCAATACACAAAAGCTAAATTCGCGAAAATGAGGAGAAGGAAGAACTAGGCACGAAATTTAGAATTTCTTAGTATTTTGTTTAGATAGAATCAAAGAGAATTCTGAGACGAATGCATAGTCACAAACAACTTATCAATCGAAACTCCAAATCAAAAGTTATGAGCAAATGAAATTGAAAGTGAATAGTATCACTAGTGGTGAATGGTGTTTTTTGTGCTGAAGTGGAGTATTTATATATTGAACTTGGACTCATTTAGATTCGGTTCACTCGTTTTAGTCTGTTAACTCAATTTTAAACCATAATTTTTAAAATTAATATTTTAAATTAAATTATAAATATTTTTATTTTTTTAAATTATAAAATTTAATTTTTTAATTTTTAACTCATAATTAATTTATTAATTAATTATTCACTAATCAACCGCATTTTAGCATTAACATATTTCAATAATAATCACTACTTAACTATATATAATTAACAGGAGTTTGGCCAGAATCGAGGAGTTTCAGTGACAGGGGATATGGCCCCGTCCCATCAAAATGGCGCGGGGGTAACGTTTGTCAAATACCCAAAAGCAAGAGAAACCCTTGCAACAGGTTAGTGCCCTTCGTGCTTTCTTAATTAATTGAAGCTTTGCTTAATTATTACCAAGATCTTATGTAATTTATGCTCAATGTAACGAAATAAACGTGGATTGTATAAACAGGAAGTTAATAGGAGCAAGATTTTACAATACTGCCTTCGAGGTCTACAACGGCAAGTTAAACCCATTGCTACGCACAGCGCGCGACTTTGTGGGTCATGGGACCCACACTCTATCAACGGCTGCCGGCAATTTCGTGCCAGGTGCCAACGTATTTGGAGTTGGCAATGGAACCGCCAAAGGTGGCTCCCCAAGAGCCAGAGTTGCATCCTACAAGGTTTGTTGGTCGCTAACTGACTCAGCCAGTTGCTATGGCGCCGATGTGCTGGCTGCAATAGACCAAGCCATAAGCGACGGTGTTGACATCATCTCACTCTCCGCTGGTGGCCAGTACGTAGTCCAACCCGAAGATATCTTCACTGATGAAGTCTCCATTGGTGCCTTCCATGCAGTTTCTAGAAATGTTGTGTTCGTTGCATCTGCAGGGAATGATGGACCCACACCAGGAAGCGTTCTTAACGTGGCTCCTTGGGTATTCACAATTGCTGCTAGCACCATTGATAGGGACTTTACAAGTACCATTACTCTCGCTAACGGTCAACAAATCAAGGTATTTATTTATAATAGTAACACAAGAGTTGTATATAAATTATTTGAGTTAATAAATTGCGGTTTAATTTTTGTCTACCTAGGGTGCCAGTCTTTTCGTAAATTTGCCACAAAACCGGGCTTTTCCTCTCATTGATTCTACTGCTGGTAAATTTGCCAATGCTTCAAACCGAGATGCGTAAGTACAAGTAGCTCGCACGTTCTTTTTACTGAACGAGTTCTTACCGTTTCTAATTTGGTCATTATGGTGTTGCTTTGTGGCAGTCAATTTTGTAGGCCAGGAACACTTGACCCAGCGAAAATAACGGGGAAGATAGTGTCATGCTTTAGAGAAGGTAAAATAAAATCGGTTGCAGAGGGGCAAGAAGCGAAGAATGCAGGTGCAAAAGGAATGTTCTTGCGCAATCAACAGCAAAATGGGAATACTCTTCTTGCCGAGCCTCATGTTTTGTCAACAGTTGGCGATCATGATGTACATAAAGGCGGCTCTCCCTCTTTTCAACCAACTACAAATCCTACTTACTTTACAACTGCCACGTAAGTGTCAATACCAATCAAAGTAATATCCATATCACATATCCTCATGTATGTTAACTGTGCTTATATTGCAGGGCTCCTGCAGCCAGCTCGTCTAATGAGACACTAACGTTCTCATCAGCGACAACAGTTTATGGAATAAAGCCAGCTCCAGTTATGGCTTCCTTCTCCTCCAGGGGACCCAATAAGATTCAACCATCAATACTCAAGGTTGTCTTGTCATACTCACTTCATTTGATTCGTTATTAACTGTATATAGTATGGTCCCCTGAATCCTTGATATTGTGGTGGTTTTCATATATCAGCCGGATGTGACTGCGCCTGGAGTGAACATACTTGCATCATATTCATTATTCGCAAGTGCATCAGACCTTCTATCTGATAATCGTCGTGGGTTTAGGTTTAATGTGCTTCAAGGAACTTCTATGTCTTGTCCTCATGCCGCTGGTATAGCTGGACTTCTCCGAACCCTTCATCCTACTTGGAGTCCAGCAGCTATCAAATCTGCCATCATGACTACTGGTAATTTCCCTTATCCTTCATTCAATTTATTTTGTATACTTATCTTTGAATTTAAATCTATTTTCAACTTTTTCGTTTTTTCAAGTGATATATAAGAAGACTGATAAAGTAATTAGAGGTTGATAGAAGTAGTTGGAATCAGTTGCAGCTAGCAGTAGTGGCTGGCTGTTATTGTTAGTAACTAAAGATCACAACTTGATGAACAAGTCACAATAGCTTACGTATATATAATGATGTACATCTACTCTCTACAATTAGTTAACACAATAATGATCATCAAGTTATATTTCTAAATCTCTGTGTTCTCTCTCTGTTCTATTCACAAGTCTTCACAACCTACAGCCATTGATACCATTTTATAAAATATAAGGTGATTAGCTTATCATATGATATTTTTTGCACTGAAAAATTGTGTCAAAATTTATGCATGTCATATTATAAGTATTTTTTGTTTTAAGAAAATTACCTATTGTTATGTGTCTCCTTCAGCAACTACACAGGACAACACAAACAAGCCAATTCAAGATGCATTTAAGAACAAGCTAGCGACTCCCTTTGATTATGGATCAGGGCATGTTCAACCCAATCTTGCAATAGAGCCGGGACTTGTTTATGATCTGCACCTTAACGATTATTTGAACTTCTTATGTGCTTCTGGATACAATCAACAAGCCATTTCAGCTCTTAATTTCAACAGGACTTTCACTTGCAAAGGAACTCACAGCATTAATGACTTAAACTACCCTTCAATCACGTTGCCAAATCTTAAGTTGAGTCCGATAACAGTTACTCGTACACTCACCAATGTTGGTCCCCCAGGCACATATCATGCAACTGCCAAATTAGATGGATGCAAAATTACTATTGTGCCCAACTCATTAACTTTCACAAAGATATATGAGAAGAAAACATTTCGAATTACTATACAAGCTTCAAGTGTGATAAAGCTTTATAAGTATCAATTTGGAGAATTGTTGTGGACAGATGGAAAACACAGAGTTAGGAGTCCCATTACAGTCCAACGCCGAAGGTGATGACAAGTCTTCTCAATTTGGGTCTTAGAATATGTGAAATAATGTCTTCTTTTTGTAATAATTATTGGTACATGCGAGCTTGATATCTGATTATCTGTATGTCATGTATTTATTTTTCCGCTTAAAGAATTGTGTGTTGGTCTATGCAGTGAAAATTGTTGTACGTACTATTGTCTAATTATTAATCTAAAAGCTTAGATTAAGTTTCAGTATCCAAACATTATGCTTGAAAAATTTTGATAAGGTGAAAAAGGCGTCGAGAATTGAACAATGGTATCTATTTCATGTACTGTAATTTATATGGGTCCAAGTTAATAATTGAGTTCATTGATAGATCACTTTTTCTTTGTATACTGTTGTTATCAGAAAGTATGTTCTTTGATGGGGACTAATTGAACCGCTAATGATAACATTCCTCTATTGTTATTGAAAAGTTAATAATGACATTGCTTTACTTTTATTCATGCGTTCTAACTCAACAAGCCTATCTCCTTTGGTGGGGACAAACCACTGAACTGAGTCTCCCCCGAATTGAGATCAATCAAATAAGTGGAGTTTCCCATTCTTCATTGAGTTGTCCAATCCTGATCATAGGAAATTGGTCATCAGGTAAAGGTGCTTTTCCCATCATAAGCTCTTTAGAAACTTGATGCATGGTTGGCCGAAATTGTGGACTTTGGCTCAAGCACTCAAGTGCCCACTTTGTGATCCGCATGATTTCCCCAACAATTGAGTTCTTAGGATAAGGAGGTCTATGATCTATGACATCAACCAATAACAAATTGTATGTTATTGATGCTGTTGATGGTGACAACAATGAGTTGATCAAATCTCCTGGATGCTTTCCCATGATGATCTCCAAACTAAGAACTCCAAAACTATATACATCACATTTCTCTGTCACTTCCATAGTCTGAGCTAGCTCTACATTAATAATTCAAGTTTAAAGTCAAAACAAAAGTGTAGTAATAAACTGATATAATTTAGAAAGTACAAATAAAAGGTAAAAATAATGGACTTACCTGGAGCTCCATAACCATAGGTGACTGCAAGTGTGGTCCAATTTGAATCTGGCTTTAAAAACTTAGCAGTCCCAAAGTCAGAGACATGAGCTTCATATTCTGAGTCCAACAGAATGTTCTTGCTTGATATGTCGCGATGAACCATAGGGGGTTTGCAATCATGATGCATGTATGACAAAGCATTAGCAACTCCTTTAACCACATTCACCCTCTTCATCCAATCAAATGCACTTGCTTTTGCTTCATTGCCAAATACTTGATCCAAACTGCCACCTTCCAAGAATTCATAAACCAAAAAAGAGAACCGAGAATGCTGGCAGAATCCATATAGCTTTATGATGTTGCGGTGCCTCATTTCTGTCAATGCTTCAATTTCATTCTCAAAAGCTTTCAAATTGGACTTACCCTCTGCATCTGATTCAGTATGAAGTTTCTTCACAGCAACAACCATTCCTGAAGGCAACTCAGCCCTGTAAACGGATCCTTGCCCTCCAATTCCAATGAGATGTTTGTCATCAAAATTATTGGTAGCTTCAATGATAGTTTCAAACGCCATTTTTCCATCATGGCTCCATATGGAAAAGTGTTCTTCTACTTGTTGCACTTCTTTAGCTGAGTTGTCTTTGTTTCTAGCACTTCTACAAAGAAAGTACAATGAAACAGCCGCCACACAAAGCACAAATACTAGTACTCCAAATATAACAAGTAATACCAATAACATGACCTTGTGACTTTTACGGCTAGGACTGCTGCTTGGGCATGGCACCAAGCCAGTGACATTACCACACAAGCCTTTGTTATTTTTCAATGATTCAATCGTAGCATTCTGAAAGGCTCGGTTATTGTCTGGAAGCGGCCCTTCTAACTGGTTGTATGATATGTTGACAGAAATCAAGCTTGACATACCATTAAAACTTGATGGAATGGTGCCAGAAAGATTGTTGTGAGAGAGGTTCAACAATTTCAATTGTTTCAACTCTCCAAGCACTATTGGTATTTGTCCATGCAACATATTCCCACTAAGATCAAGAGAATACAGTGGCTGCGACGACCCGAAGTCAGAGGGGATGCTTCCCTGTAGTTTGTTGTTGCTCAAGTTCAATTCCAACAAGTTGGGTAACTGCACAACTTGTCTTGGTATACTGCCACTCAACTCATTTCCTCCAAGGTGCAAGATTTGAAGATCATGCAATAGTCCTATTTCTGCTGGAATATTTCCTGAGAAATGGTTGTCACTGATCTTGAATTCAAGCAGGCTTTTCATATTTCCCAATTCTCTTGGAATCATTCCAGTTAATTGGTTGGAGAAAAGGTGAAGTCTTCCCAACTTGGTAAGTTCACCAATTTCTGATGGTATGCCACCAGAAATGTTATTGTTGGATATTATCAAGTTTTCAAGATTTTGGCACTTCCCCCAATCTGGCGAAATTTGGCCATATAATTTATTGTCACTCAGATCAATGAATTTCAAATTAGGATAAATACCAAAGTCTTGTGTTAGGTCTCCTTCCAAATGGTTATACTCTAACCTAATTCTAGCAAGATTAGAGCAGTTCTTCAAGCTACTTGGAATTGGACCAGTAAAATGATTGTTACCAGCAATCAAGTATCCTAATGAACCACCTAAGCAAATTTGAGGTGGCAAGTGGCCGGAGAGATCATTTTCTTCTACCAAAAAGTAAACCATGTTGGTAAGGTTATTGATAACTTGTGGAATGCTACCACTGAGTTTGTTGGCAGACAATTCTAAAGAGTATAGGCTTTTCAACTTTCCAACTGTATCAGGAATAGCTCCTGATAGATTGTTTCCTTGAAGAGCAAGGGTGATCAAATTGATCAAATTACCAATGGAGCTAGGAATTTCGCCAGAAAAATTATTGTGGCGAAGCAATATCCAGGTGAGCTTTGTCATGTTTCCAATTGTGGAAGGAATGGATCCTGAAAAATGGTTCTTCTCAATTTCAAGTAACTCCAGGTTGACCAAGTTTTCTATTGAAGCAGGGATTGATCCAGAAAGTTGGTTATTATAAAGGTTTAGCCATGACAAGGTAGACATGTTCCACATGGAATCTGGGATTGGCCCAAACAAGGTGTTATTAGCAAGGTAAAGCCTATTTAAACTGCTCATGTTAGCAATTGTTGAAGGGATAGTACCAGAAAGAGTGTTTCTTGATAATTCAAGATACTCAAGCTTTGTTAACATTCCAATTTCTTGGGGAATGGAGCCAGAGAGTTGATTGTTTCCAATCCCAAGAAACACAAGTTTGTTCAGTTTACCAATCTCAGGTGGAATTAGGCCTGACAGATTGTAATTATCAGATAAATCTAGAAATGATAAGTTGGCCAAATTCGAAATGGAACCCGGGATTGATCCACTTAGATGGCACAAAGAAAGATCAAGACTCTGTAAACTGCTCAATGTCCACAACTCCTTAGGGATAGAACCATCAAAAAGATTTGAAGACATGTTCAAGCTGTTAACTTTGGACATGTTAGCAATTTGTGGTGGAATGGTTCCATGGAACAAGTTGTTGTATATGTTTATGGAAATGAGGTTGGGGAATGAAGAAATACTAAGACTGTGAAGTGTACCTTTGAGTCCAAAGTTTTCAAGATTGATGGTTGTGATTGACTTTGATTTGTCACATTGAATTCCTTTCCATCTGCATGGACTTGTGCCGTTGTTCCAAGATGATAACATAACTTGGCTTTGCTTCTCAAGTGTGGCCTTCCACTTTAAGAGTGCATCTGCTTCAATGTTTTGATCAGCTGAAGAGAGTTTTAGAATAAGGACACAAAGGAATGTTAAGACAATAGTAGTATTTTGGAACATTATTGGTGGCATGGTTCAAGACAATTAATCAGAGATTGTTGGTGCACATCATATGTTGTTGTAAGTAATTATATAAATGAATGAGTGATGCAAATTATTAGAGGAAAGTTAGTCGAGTAGCACGAGTACTAGAGATAACGTAGGAGACATGATACTTTTGAAAGTTTTGCACAAAGGCAATTCATACTTTGAAAGTTTTGCACAAAGGCAATTCACACGTAATTATGTCTTCTTTGAATAAATTGACAAATAAATCTCTAAAAATTTATATTTTTAATAGATTAATTTAAAAAAAAATATTAATAAAGTCCTTTAGTATAATAAATATAGACTAATTAGTTTAAACTAATATTTTTATCTTAATTATAAAGACTAATTTAAAGATAGTATGTTCATATCTACTATTTTAAAAAAAATTATTGATATTTTTTTAGAGACTAATCTATTCAAAGTATAAATCTTTGGAAATTTATTTATCATTTTATTCTTTTTTTATAAATTACGCATGCATTTATATATAAATAGAAATTTTAATTTTAATGTTTTAGTAAATATATTCTGATAACTTTTGATGAAAATGAACTCAAAACATAACGTTTAAATAACTGAAGCAATTATCATTAACTCCTCATTAACAATCCTTGTGATATATTATATTTCAATTAATCCACATGTTGCACAAGTTGCATTACCTTTTAGTGAAGAAAAATCTATCTAGATTTTAGCATGGGACGATATAGTGTCCCCTTTCACATAAGAAAGTGACACTTATTCAGTGATTGGCCATGGGAGAGACCAGAGAGAGAAAATTTATATAGAGCTGACTTAGAGCTGGAATAAAATGTGAAAGAGGAATAATATATTTGTTTATGGAAAATATTATTATTTTTTAATAATCATTCTTTAATCAGTTTTAAAATTTAATTTATTAATTATAATATTTTTTAATAAATTTATATTCTAAATTTACAAAAAAAAATTAAACACATTATGTAATTTTTTTTACTAATTGAGATTGTTATATTTTTTCCGTGATTCACAAATACATTCACAATTAAATAAACAACATAAATAAATTTAAAATTAGATATTGACACATTCAAATTACATTAATATTACAAATTTTAAATTAATAGAAGAGTAGTGAAAAAAAATTCTCAACACAAATACATCCAAAAAAAATACCACAGATAAAAAAATAACTTCTTTTTTATTTGTTCATTTTTTGTTAGAAAAAAAGAAGTTTTTTTTTAGAGACACTAAAATCATTTAAAATGTATTTCAAAATATGGTTTCGTTTTGGATGTGTCTATAATTTATTTTGTGTGTAATTTTACTATTTTAATTTGGATGTATTGTAGTCTTGTAGATATTTGATGTAGTATCTTAAATGTATTCAAGACACATTTAAAATAACAAATAACAAATATAATACTTTCAAAACACATCCAAAATTCATCCTATGTTCACACAAATTTTGTACAAAAACGTGTAGAAACACAAACACATCCACAATTAAATAAATAATATAAACACATTTAAAATTAGGTATTGGCACATCTAAATTACATAAATATTACAAATTCACATTGTTAGTATTGCAAGTATGAGGAGTGTTGAAGTTAGTCCCACATCAAAAAAAGCATGGAAGAGTGAGGAGTTTATAAGATGAGAGACCCATTAATTTAACACCTTAAGATTTTGAGTTGGATGTGGTGTCTTCTCATCTTATGTTCTCTTACTTGATTCCTCCCCGAAGTCTCTCCGGTGGTCAATGTTATTTTTTTGGCACAAAGGCTAATCAATTCTAAAAAAAATATTAAGAGCCGAATTGAGTGTTTTTTTTTTTGCCTCGTTATCCTTTCGAGATAATTATCAGAGATCGGGTGGGTATTCACTCATAAATTTTCTTAAAAGAAAAAATGAGAAAATTTTTGCCGTATGTGGCCCTTCTATGCACGTCCAACTCCTTATTTCTTTTCTCATTGTTTTTTAATTTTTTTCCCTTTTGCTTTAGTCTCTGTATATACAACTTTTCTTTTTTCTTTTTGGTATGAGTTTTGTTGTTTTTGAGGTTTGGTACTAGGGACACCATCACACCAACATCTTCTTTTTCTCTTTCAGATATCGCAGTTCATTTTTCATGATGCAAAAAAGAAAGACATATTAGGCTTTATTGAAAAAGACATTTTTGAACATTTCTAATAATTATTTTTTATGTAAAATAATTTTCAACATTTTTTTACCATTGATGAGAGTAAAAGAAATAGAGAGTACTTTACTAAAATCATTATTTTGAATAACAGTAAGAAAGTTTTTTTTTTCTTGTAGACGTAGTTCTTTTTTAAATTTAAAAAATATATATTATAAAATTATTAAAATTTATTATTTTTTATTATTTTTTTTTATCATTCTAAGTTTTTAATCTAATAATATATTTTATTTTATATTTTTAAATATTAATAATTAATTAAAGACATTTTACTTGAATAAAATAATTGAGAAAATTATTTATTCAAATGCAATAATTGCAATTTGTTTACTTGCGTGTCTTGATTCATTATTATGTAAATCGTGGTAAGTTACCACGTTTTACCATTTACACATAAATCGTGGGAGATTGGCACGGTTTATGACTAAGAAACAATGAGCATAAACCGCAGTTGGTTATCAAACCATGGTAAGTTACCACGGTTTATGAATAAACTATTTGATCATAAAAATTTACCATGGTTTGTGTTTGGAATAATATAAATACATAATTCGTGTTAAGTCATGACGGATTTCATATGTGTTGTGCCAAAATTTTTGAATATGAGAGATTGAGAGAGAATCTGAGAGAAGGTTTTGGGGTTTTGAAGCCTTTGGAAGGTAGAGCTATGGAAGACGAAGCTCGCATGTGTACCGATTAAATGGCGTTGCGCACGTGGTTGGAAACATCGATCAAGAGGTTAGTTATATTACCTTAATAATAATAATAATAATAATATCATCATCATCATCATCATCATCATCATCATCATCATCATCGTGAGTTGTTATTATTATTATTATTATTATTATTATTATTATTACTATTATTAGAGAAAATAGAAAACCAATATGAAAAATAAAAAATGTCGTGTTTCAGTTATGGATAAAGAATATATATGCTCAAGTTGTGATTGTATATTAATTTTTTTTAAATTATATTTACTGTTATTAATATTACAAGTATGCTGAGGATTACATGATATATGTCAACCACTCTGTTTTATGTTTTGATGTGTGGTAAATTAGGTTTGTCGTTAATGAATCGAAATTTTTTTAGATTTCTTGAGTATCGAAATAATTCCTTATCCACATGTTGCAGCCTACTGAGGTTATGTGAGGAGACAACAGAATATGCCTTTACACGAACGGATTATACCGTATTTGGAGACCGCGAGCTTGTATCACTTGGCTAGGCTAAATAGTCAGTGGTTCTGGGTTGATGAGCTTCTACTTAGCGTATTCCATGCGAGGTGGCGTCCTGATACTCACATCTTTCACATGCCGTTTGGGGAGTGCACTATCACTTTGCAAGATGTGGCATATCAGTTGGGTTTGCCCATCGATGGGGAGGCCGTTAGTGGGTGCCTGACTGACTTTGAAAAGCTGATGGACAACGGAAGACCAGCATGGGAGTGGTTGCAGGAGTTGTTTGGCGAGTTATTGCTGCCGAATAAAGTCAAGCAGATGACGGTTCACTTCACATGGTTCCATGAGAGGTTTTGGGTTTTCCCAGCAAATGCGAGTGAAGAGACCGTGCGTATATACACGCGTGTTTATATTCCTTACATTTTCCACGATACTTCAAGTGATTCGACTCTAAGACTCTGTACTCAACACCTCGACGAATGCTATAGTCCTTCACACTCAAAACAGCTTCATCTTTATTCTGGAATGATTGTCCAATCTGAAACTCTGTAGAAGAACCCCCAATAGTAGCACCTCCGTCTGCCTGTTGATCCAAAGCCTCCAAGTTTAGAGTGGAGGAGTGCGGAGGATACTATTGTGTGCCAGAACTTGAAGGATCATGCTGTGTATGTGGATTGGCACCTGTGTCATCATTGCTGTCCCCAATGATATCTACAGGCTCCTGGTCAGAGTCATCGTCCCATATTGCATTCTCAACTCGATCAGGTTCCCCGAACCCTTGAACATCATGAATCATGCCATGACTAGTATCCACCTCAAATGTCTGTTGTCAGACCCCACGATTCTTGAACGGTACAGAAGCAACTACCTCCGTTCGATCTAAATCAGCCGCAAAGGAAGGGGATGCAATCTGCGGAACAGTTGGTGCGGCCGCAGGATCGAACTAGAAGCACCGCCCACGGCAGTCGAGATATGAACCGGAGCTGATGCCCTAGAACTATCGACACCAACCTCCAACTTCGCAGATAGCTTGTGTATTCTAACCTCTGGAAAACTCCTAACACAATGAAACAGAACCAAAATATCTTCATCGGCCGCTATCACAAACGTATCATACTTAACACCGGTCGACACAACTGCGATGGGAATCTTATAAAATAGCTTCTTCACCCACTTGCTTCCAAATACCCCAAACTTCTGCAAGATGTTGTTCTTTACATCTGACAAAGTGCTTGATGAACTGATAAATAACTCAACGGTTCTCTGTCAGTGAACTTCACACTATATTTTTTGCTTCTTTGAATTTTCCCAGAGCAATGCACTAAGACAAGAAAACTATCTTCCTCACTTGCCATTGTGATAATGCTCCTCTTCAACAGCTTGAATCTCACTCATATATATATAAATTTTTTTTCTTCATATCCCTTCATATATAAAATAACAAGGGTTTTTGCATTTACATATCCCTTCATAAACTATGGCAATTAATAGGATTTTATGATCAAATTTCTCTCCTCATAATCCGTGGTAACCAATTGCAATTTATGCTTATTGTTTTTCAGTCATAAACCGTGTCAACTTCCCACGATTTATGTGTAAGTGATAAAACGTGGTAGTTTATCACGGTTGACATGATAATAAATCAGGACATATAAGTAAAAAAATTGCAATTGTTGTATTTGAATAAACATTTCTCTCTTTTATTTTATTCAAGTAAATTATCCATTAATTAATGATCAAAATAATAAATTTTGATCACTTCTAATATTTTCCATTGTAAAATATTGTACTATCAAACTTTTATATTAGTCACATTTGGGTTAAATAAATTGTTTATTCATGTTCGATTATCGATTTATGATCTTAGGCTTTATAAAATTTTTCTTGTATGTAGCGACAAGAAAAGCAAATTTTCAAACATTAATAATATATATCAAAATTAAAATTCTAAGAGAAAACTTTTTTCCAAATCTATGACAGTCCTAAAAGAGTTCCAACAAACAATGATGGAACTATTCTTTCAAGAAAAAAACAAAAAAGGATACTTATGGAATTCCCTTACCAACCATTAATTAAATCAAAGTATTATTGTGTTTTATTTAAAAGGTATCTTTTGTCAAAATAAGTAATTAAACTAATGAAACGTGCAATTCACAATATAATATTATTTATATAATAAAAAGATTGGAAAAGTAAATTAAAGTGGATAGACCGCCGATAGAGTGAACTTTTTTAAAGATTGAAAAACAAAAAAGAAAAAGTCGAGAATATGGCTCCTCACATCTCAAAAGCAACGTTGCATTGTGTTAAGCACTACTTCCCGAAGATGAGTGAAAAAATTTGTGTTAAAAGTGTTTGTTAAGCATCCATGGGGTATTTATCCTATAGAATGCAATATACGTAACATAACTCTCACGGATAAGTAGACAACCTGTCACATAATTCTTCATGTTATTTTGTAACGATTGTGTCATGGATAATTTGAAGTTTCACATTATTATAAGTTATATAGGCTTTTAATTTTTTAGATATGTGAGATTCTAAACTTGTATAGTGTAAAAACCTTTTGCCATGGTGACCAAGAAGGGAAGATAAATTAGAGTTTTCAAGTGTGTGTGATTGATTAGCTTTTTGACTTGAAGAAGTTAAAGATGCTAGTCTCATCCAAAAATAATAAATAAATAAATAAGAAAGAAAAAAGAAAAGAAAAGAATAAATGTTTCGGCCACAAAGCCCTTATATATATATGCAGCATGCTAGCTAGCTAGATATGCGTGGCAATCAATTCTTCGGAAACTGAACCATGAACAATTGTAATCTTTACCTTCGAATTGTTGTTTCATCATTTCTTCTTTCTTCTTTCTTGCTGGAAGCTGTCCATGGAAGTAAAAGGGTAAAATACTTATGCTTAGCTTGTTTCTTATCATTTATATGTTGATGATGATATTTCCACTTTGAAATTATTGTTTACATTCACACAGTGTTACATTGTATACATGGGAGCACATTCTCATGGCCCAAGCCCTACCTCTTTTGATATGGAAGCTGCCACAAATTCTCACTTTGATTTACTAGCTTCAGTTTTGGGAAGGTATCCAAATAAATTAAAGCATGCATGGCTTATATTTTCTATGGAAAATTACAGGTAGACAATAAAATTATTAAACAATGTAAATAATAAATATATCGGATATTTATTACATTAGGTATACGGATTATTATTCTAATATTAAGATTTAGGTGATTAATTTAGAAGTGTAATGTGTTTTAATTTGATTAATAGTTGTTCATATTATTCAAAAAAAATTATTAGTTACCTAATATTATTCATTTTCTATATATTAAAAACTATATATAGCATTAAATAAAAAAAGAAAATTGTTTGGACAGCAATGAGAAAGCGAAAGAAGTGATGATATACTCATACAATAAGCACATCAATGGGTTCTCCGCGCTACTTGAAGAGGAAGAAGCAGCACTTATTGCCAGTGAGATCGATCATCAAGTGTTTTTGTCATTAAGTAATTAATATAATTATTGTACCGTCACTGTCAACAATTAATATTTGCTTGTTGCTGTCATACAGTAAAACCAAATGTAGTGTCGGTGTTCTTGAGCAAGGAGCATAAACTTCACACAACAAGGTCATGGGAATTTCTTGGACTTCGGAGAAATGCTAAGAACACTGCATGGCAAAAGGGTAGATTTGGTGAAAATACAATCATCGCTAACATTGACACTGGTACGTGCTTATAATTAACTATATTATCCATTATTTACGTATGCACATTATTGTAATTTAATGATGGGTAGATCGATACTAGGTAGGTACGAAACGAAAGGAGACTAATCTAAATTCCATTAGCTTTTCAGAGCAACATTGTTTACCGATGATAATTACCAAATTAAACTTCTCCAATACATGAAAGTTTACAAGTGGATTGATGTGGTCGGACAACATATAAAAAGTACAGTTTTGCAGAATATGCAATAATGTGAATAATGAATTTTAGAATTGACTTAATAAAATAAAATAAAATATTTCATTCTCAAATTATTTTTTAAACTTTTACATTATAATCATTTGCATATTTAGTGAATTAAATCTCTAGTCATTGTTAACTATGTATAAATAAATCGAATCAAAAGAAATAACTATATAATTAAAATTAATAAACATAATCATCTAATCTGTATACCTATTTAATTAAACAGTCTATATATTCATTATTCACATTATTTAATATTCTCGTTGTACTGTATACCTATTCTTTTTCATCTTCGTGTCTTTGTTTCAACTTTTAAGTACTTAATGCTATCTTCACCTTGTTATTAGCTAGTAAAGCAAAATGAAAATGATGTTGTTATTTTGTAAATATATCTTTCTTTTAAATTTTTTATGGTACAAAGATAAATATAATTTTTTATTTTCTTCATTCACTTTTAATAAAAAAATATACATAAAAATAATATATAAAAAACTATCAATTAATTATATTCTAAATTTATTCTTAAAAATGACCCACCCACAAAAGCCGTGGGTACGCTTATAGCTATAGTAATTTTTAATATAATAAAATATATTAGGAGATTAATATTTTTCAATATTTTTAATTAATATTTTTTTATATTATTAAAATTTAAAATTTAATATTTAAAATTAAGTATTAAAATATTTATTAACCATCTAAATAAAAATAATAAATTTTATTGTTTATCTAACATTCTTCTCTAATAAATGTTATCATATTAAAAAAGCGAGATTCGCTTAGAATAATGTATATTATTGGGTCAATCATGTAGAAAGCTGAGTGGAGAAACATTTTTTCTTTCACAAATGTAAAAGAAACAAAATGAGAAAAAAGTGTCCTTTTATTGGCACAAAAATAAAAGATATCATCATGAGGCTGCCCATGTATGAGTAGCAAAATACCAAAATCTAATAGTGTCTTAGAAAAAAAAAAGACAGAGGCAACGGACTAACAACTAATACTAACAAGTAGTCTAATAAATTTTAATTTAAGAATAATCAACTGTGGATACTGCAAGGACATGTGAAAACATGAAGATCATATTAAGTATGATTAGATAAATTAACATATTTGCCTGAATATGTGATTTTCATGTGAAAACGTGAACGTAGAAGTATCCATTATAATTAATATATCAAAATTCTAATAATATGGGTTAACTGTGTAGGGGTATGGCCGGAATCGAGAAGCTTCAGTGACAAAGGATATGGCTCTGTCCCCTCAAAATGGCGTGGGGGTAATGTTTGTCAAATAGACAGCCTCCCTGGCTCTAGAAAAAATCCTTGCAACAGGTTAACAATTAACTTATTTGTGGTTAAGCTAAGCTAATTACACTAATAAATACATATATGATATCTACATAAAAAAATAACTTGGGTTAAAGTGATAATTTTAAAATTTAATTCTCTTATAATAAAATTTATTAACAAATTTATTTATCTAATATATATATTGAAAATTTGATTAAAAGTGATGGAATGATGAATATATCCAATAAAAATAATTTTAGAAAATTTTCAAAAAATAAAAAATTATTAAAATAAAAATATCCCATTTAAAACCTTTTGAATAATAACAAATACACAGGAAGCTTATTGGAGCAAGATACTTCAGCAATGCTTATGAAGCGAGTGTTGGGGAGCTGAACCCAAAGTTGCATACAGCGCGTGATTTCGAAGGCCACGGTACCCACACACTATCAACCGCCGGTGGTAATTTCGTGCCCGGTGCACACGTATTTGCGGTTGGAAACGGCACTGCAAAGGGAGGATCCCCAAGAGCAAGAGTTGCAGCTTATAAGGTTTGTTGGTCCATAACCGATCCTGCCAGTTGCCATGAAGCTGATGTGCTGGCAGCAATAGACCAAGCCATAGCCGACGGCGTCGATATCATCTCCCTCTCCGCCGGCGGCCGCCAAGTTGTCAGCCCAGAAGATATATTCACTGATGCTGTCTCCCTTGGAGCCTTCCATGCAATTTCTGCTAATATTTTGTTAGTTGCTTCTGCTGGGAATGATGGCCCAACTCCTGCAACTGTTGTCAATGGAGCTCCATGGATATTCACCGTTGCTGCTAGCACCCTCGATAGAGATTTCAGCAGTACCATTACCCTTGATAACGGTCAACAAATCACGGTATGTTATTACAAATTCCACTCCTTGAACTAACTTTTAGGGCCTTGAGTTTCAATCTCAAGAAGATTGATTAATTTATGCTAAAATCTCATGTGCAGTTATCTCAAAAAAGTTGATAGTTAAAAATTATTAGATAATAATTTAACAACATTTTTAATTATCAACTTTACACGAAGAGGCGAAGACAACCGTAGATGAGTTTTCATCTTATTAATTAATACATGTTTTTTGAAATTTTTAAAAAATGATATTAAATAACTAACTATTATTAGACATTTCTTCTTTTTTAGGGAGGGAGTCTTTCTGTAATGTTACAATCTAACCAAGCCTTTTCTTTGATCTCTTCTACCGATGCTAAACATGCCAATGCCACAATTCGAGATGCGTAAGTACAAAGTGAACCTGAACCGCATCGTACATAACAGCAATAATACAATTTAATTTGCTCTAAGATGTTTAAATACCTGTCTGTTCAGTCAACTTTGTAAGGCAGGAACACTTGACCCTGCAAAAGTTAAAGGCAAAGTGGTGAATTGCCTTAGAGGAGGGAATATAAAATCCGTTGGTGAGGGTTTGGAAGCTTATTCGGCAGGTGCAATGGGAATGTTGTTGCAAAATCAAAAGAAACAGGGGAAAACACTTACCAATGAGGCTCATATGTTGACTACTGTGGACTATGCACCACCACCTCCACCTCCACCTACCTCTTCTCAACCACTACGCAAGCCCAATTATGATCTCATAACTACTACGTAATTGTTAAATTATACTCATCCCATTTAATTAAATTTCTGTAATTAAGATTAACATCATGAAAGAAGCTAAGATCTGTTGTGATACATACATTGCAGAGCTCTAAGCCCGCCGACCCCGCCCACCACAGTAAGGCTCTCTCAAGCCAAAACAGTGATTGGAAGGAAACCAGCTCCAGTTATGGCTTCCTACTCCTCTAGAGGACCCAATAAGATTCAACCATCAATACTCAAGGTATATACATGTATATAAAAATATCATATATACATAAAAAATCAATTACTAAATCAGTTATTATATATGTAGCCTGATGTGACTGCACCTGGAGTAAACATACTTGCTGCCTATTCACTCTTCGCAAGTGCCTCTGGCCTCTTAGTGGATACTCGTCGTGGCTTTCAATTTAATGTGCTGCAAGGAACTTCTATGTCTTGCCCTCATGTTTCTGGTATTGCTGCACTTGTCAAAACTCTTCATCCTAATTGGAGTCCCGCAGCCATTAAATCCGCAATCATGACTACTGGTATCCAATATATCTATTCTGCACTTATCTTTCTCAAAGGCTTGTGCATGTAATATTTTCACAAGATTTTTTTTATCTTCTTTCAGCAACCACACTTGACAACATGAACAAGCCAATTCAAGATGCGTTTGACAATGAGTTAGCAACGCCTTTTGCTTATGGCTCAGGACATGTTCAACCTAACCTTGCAGTTGACCCTGGACTTGTTTATGATCTACACCTTAACGATTATTTGAACTTCTTATGTGCTTCAGGATACGACCAACAAGCTGTTTCAGCACTTAATTTCAACAACACTTTTGTTTGTAAAGGAACTCACAGTATAAATGACTTAAACTACCCTTCAATCACATTGCCAGATCTTAAATTGAGTGCGGTAACGGTTACGCGTACACTCACCAATGTGGGGCCCCCTGGAACATACAATGCAAGTGCCAGATTGGATGGATACAAAATTAATGTTGTTCCCAGTTCCTTAACTTTTACAAAAATTAATGAAAAGAAGACATATAAGGTGATTGTGCAGGCATCAAGTGTGAGTCAACTTTATAAATATCAATTTGGTGAAGTGATTTGGACAGATGGAAAGCATAGAGTTAGAAGTCCAATTGCAGTCCAACGCCGCAAGTGAACAAATCTTCTTAGAATTGGGTGTGCTTTTGTAATGATAATAATAATGGCTGCGTTGGAACACATCATTACTACTTCACCTTTCTTTGTTTAATTTGTGTGTTTTTTTTTTTTTTTTTTTACTTTTTCGGTTTTTCCCCCTCTTAAATGGTGTGTAGGCAGCTGTGAAGGTCCTTAGCTTGTATTATATATACCTCATGTATGCTTTTTTTTTAAAATAAAAGCTAAGCTTGATTAAATTAATTTTCAATATCCATATTTGCTTCAAATTCATTATTCTGACCTGCTAACTAACAACCGTCGTGTGTATCCATCCATATATAACAAATACTGGGCAGAGACACAAGAAAGTGAAAATTGTATTGTGTGTATTCTTCTTATTACTATTCTGTCTTGTTACAATATAAACACAAGAATCATCATCAATTCTTGAAGAATGGAAAATAACATGTGATGAAAATAAGAGGCAAGAAATAAAATATGGAGGAAGAATGCTGCTTATTTTGTGTGGGCCTGTTATCATATGATTTTTCTTGGGCCAATGGAGATGGTTGGTTCAATGCTCCATTTAACATCCTCCAAGCATGACCAAAAAGAAAAAAACATCCTCCAAGGAACTTCTATGTCTATTCCTCATGCCTCTGGGCTCTGGCAGTGTAGTTAGACTTCTAGAGTCCTTCGTCTTGTTATCTAGAGTCCATCATCTATTAAATCAGCTATCATAATTCCAATTTTACGGATGTCCCGACGGGGCAAAACATTTTTATATTTATGGTTTAGGCCTTGCAAGACGAAGGTGAAAAAGTCTTCTGAATTTGGATTCTGACTTATAATATGGCAGTAACTATAAGTAAGTAAATATATCAAAAAAAAAACAACAACAAATATATATCTACTTTTTGTAATAATTATTTGTTGATACAAGCTTTACAATCTGTACGACATCATGTATTCTTTTTGTTTCCCCTTCCATTATGTGTTATTGTATTCAGTGAAAATGATTGTATCATTATCTCGTTATGAATATATAAAGCTTCGGTTCTGCTAAGAAATTAATTAGGAGTATGGTTAATTAGAGCTAATTAATTTTAAAATAGGAAGTTTGTTATAAAAAAAAAAACAATTCTCACTACTCTTAATTTTTTAAATTTTAAAACTAAAAATACAAGAAATTAACTTGAGTTGGTTCATAATGTAGTTGAAAAAGATTTTTTCATAAAGCTTAGATTAAAATGGAAAAGACGTTGAAAATTGAACAATAGTATTTAAGAGCATTTTTTTATTTTTCAATTGACATTTTTTTGTTATATGATTCCAGACGATTACTTTTGAACTTTCATTCTTTCAGTTGCACCTAACCAAGGTTCACTCCCCCAGTGATTTTTCCAACCACGGTCCACAAATGTTGGACAAAAAATAATGTTTGCTTACTATATCAATTCTTATATCAGCTAGGAAATCAAAAGGAAGTTCAGTCAACTCCAGCCAATTTTTTAGTGGCTGAATCTCTAAATTTATCTTAATAAAAGTAAGTTAATTTACATGCATGTTTCTTCTGTTAAATATCGAAATGTTTTCTTTTCATATCGAATGGATGTTCTTTTATATATTTTTCGAATTTTTTTATATTACAAATGTGAATGTCTCTATTTCTTTAAAATTTTTATAATTTTTTAAAATTTTATAGATATCTAATATTTTTGCCAAAATATATCTGGATATTTTTTTTGTTTATGTTTTTTTTTTCATATTAAATAAATTTTTTATATCTCTGTAATTGTTCAAGGACAATTCGTGCTCCACCACTGCTTCCTTAAACAATTCCTGAAGCTGAACCAAGTACAAGGCAGAGACCATTTTAAGGGTATCTACGTGATGTCTTTGACACGCTCCTTCTCTATGCGCTCCTTCTCTATGGGCAAAGCTTCATATTCTTCGTTGCTTGGGAAGGCTTCGATTTGGGGTCTCCCATCTGACTCAATGGGGACCTTCAATTCTGCGACTGTGACAGAGCTAAAGAAGCTTACATGCATGGCATTCGAACTCTCATACACATTCCGACCACCTATGATGTTTTTGAAATGGGTTTCTATGATCTCATCACAAAACTGGGCTCTCTTTCAACAAACCAAGTTCCTCTTTGGATCGCAACACTAGCAACTCAGCCTTGGGTGAGGGCAGAGGCGGTCTGTCTGTCGGTGAGAGAGAGGTCTGTGTGTGTGGTTGTTGGAGGTGGGTAGATTAATACGAGAGAAAAGAGGAAAATTTTTATAGGTTTTAATTAGATTTACTTAATCTATCCGCACTGAATCGGACGAACCCGACCGATCAAGTTGGCCTGGTCGGGTTAATATAATCCGCGCGTCTATCCTATACAAATGAGCATGCTAACTATTTCCGCAATTAACCCGTGAAAAATCGGTTTACCCACACTGAACCGGACGAATCCGACCGGTCGGGTTAATATAATCCGCGCACCTCTACGTGGATTCGACCTTGGATCCATTCAATGTAGTGTACGTGAGCCATCCACTAGGTTAGTAGTTCCTATACAAATGAGCATGCTAATAATTATATATATACTAAAACCAATACCTTTTGTTTACCACATATTTATCATCTTAAAAAACTAATAATTATATCATATTAAAATAATAAAATTTAAATAATGTAAAATATTATTTTTATTCTTCAATAATAATATTGTATTTATTTATTTTTATAATTTAATTTTAATACATTGATATTATAAAATATTTTATACAGTTGTCATATTATATCCATTATTTTAAATAATCATTCATACAATTAAAATATATAAGATAATTATTTTTACTGACATAGCGTTATTAATATACTTGTGAAGACATACATTTTAAATTTTAACTTTTAATTCTAATTTATTTTTATAATTTTATATTTTTATTTAATTATGACCGAATTAACCAGATAAATCAGTGACCCACCAGTTGAAGTAGTAACCCAGTGACCTAATCGTATGACCGGATCAATTACCGATTTGTGTCTATAACTATGAATGTACCTATAGGTGATGGCTAATAGCTCTGGGTGGCTGGACAACATCAGTTAGCAGTGTTGGCTGAAGTTGGTTGATTTTTTATTTGTTTCCCAGTGGACTTGGAAATAGAAAGTTAATTAGTATTGACTTAAATACAAGAAAAAATATTAATCATCTAACTTTTATATTTTAGTATCATTCCTATTTCTGTTCTTCAAAATATACAACATAATAAGTTAAATATCTATTCTATTGTATACACACGGCTTAATTTCTTCTTGTCTTCGTAGATTTTCACCTACCTAAATTTTCATCTTTCACAGTGGTATTAAAAAATGACGACATTAAATGTATATCAGAAATGTAAAGAGACTGCTATACTAACTTGGATCAGAGAAAGTAAGCGAATACAAATTCACAAACTGTAAATAACTTGAATATATCTATACACACACAAATACACAATCTTCATAAATCATAGCATGACACAACTAATGGCCGACATCCTGATTCCTAAGGTGTTGTTCCATTGAACCATTATTTTAAAATTTAAAAGATCTTAAATACGTACTTATTAGAGGGTCTGTCTTTAATAAGCAAACACGTTTTGAGCATTTATGATGTGCGCAAATTAATATTTGAGTTCATTCTGCCGCTATTAACAATAAACTTAACATTGACATTGCTCTATTTTTATTCATGCGTTCTGACTCAACAAGCTTATCTCCTTTGGGAGGTACAAACCACTGATCTATGAGCCATCTCCATACTGGGGTAGATGGTCCAGATCAAAACATAACAAAAGAAAGTGACTTCAACTCACATATATACACATTACACACACTGACGGACAAAGCAAATAAACTTCAGATATGGGTGGATTACACATAAGATGTATATATGAACCATTAGATTTGATCATAAATGATGAATCACATAAGTGGAGTTTCCCATTCTTCATTGAGTTGTCCAATTCTGATCATAGCAAATTGGTCATCCGGGAAACGTGATTTTCCCATCATAAGCTCTTTAGAAACTTGATGCATGCTTGGTCGAGATTGTGGACTTTGGCTCAAGCATTCAAGTGCCCACTTTGTGATCCACATTATTTCCCCAACAATTGATATTTCAGGAAGGGGAGGTCTCTGATCTATGACATCAACCAATAACAAATTGTATGTTATTCTCGCTGTTGATGGTGACAACAATGAACTTATTAGGTCCGCTGGATGCTTTCCCATAAGAATTTCCAAACAAAGCACTCCAAAGCTGTATACATCACATTTCTCTGTCACTTCCATAGTCTGAGCTAGCTCTACATTCAATAATTCAAATGATACACAAGTATTGTAATAATTAATAAACTGTGATAATAATTTCCATGTAAAAATACAAGGTAAAAGTAATGGACTTACCTGGAGCTCCATAGCCATAGGTGACTGCAAGTGTTGTCCAATTTGAATCTGGGTTCAAAAACTTAGCAGTTCCAAAGTCAGAGACATGGGCTTCATAATAATCTGAGTCCAACAGAATGTTCTTGCTTGATATGTCACGGTGAACTATGGGGGGTTTGCAATCATGATGCATATATGACAAAGCATTTGCAACTCCTTTAACCACATTCACCCTCCTCTCCCAATCAAATGCAGTTGCTTGTTTTTCACTGCCAAGTGCTTGATCCAAACTGCCACCTTCCAAGAACTCAAAAACCAAAAATGAGAAGCGTGAATGCTGGCAATATCCGTATAGCTTTATGATGTTTCGGTGCTTCATTTCTGTCAGTGCTTGGATTTCATTCTCAAATGCTTTCAAATTGGACTTGTTCCCTGCATCTGATTCCTTATGAAGCTTCTTCACAGCAACAACCATACCTGAAGGCAACTCAGCCCTGTAAACGGATCCTTGCCCTCCAATTCCAATGAGATATTTGTCATCAAAATTATTGGTGGCATCAATGATAGTTTCAAATGCCATTTTTCCGTCATGGCTCCATATGGAAAAGTGTTCTTCTACTTGTTGCACTTCTTTAGCTGAGTTGTCTTTGTTTCTAGCACTTTTACAAAGAAAGTACAATGAAACAGCCACCACAGAAAGCACTAGTACTGCAAATATAACAAGTAATACCAATAACATGACCTTGTGACTTTTGTGCCTAGAACTGCTGCTTGGGCATGGCATCAAGCCAGTGACATTACCACACAAGCCGTTGTTATTTTTCAGTGACTCAATTGTTTGGAAAGCTCTAGCGTTTGGAACCGGTCCTTTTAATTGGTTGTATGATAAGTTGACAGAAATCAAGCTTGACATACTGCTACTAAAAGTGTTTGGAATTGTGCCAGAGACATTATTGTGTGAGAGGTTCAACAATTGCAACTGCTTCAGCTGTCCAAGCACCGATGGTATTGTTCCATTCAACAAATTCCCGCTAAGATCAAGAGAATAAAGAGGTTGAATTGGATCAAACTCAGAGGGGATGCTTCCATCTAGTCTGTTGTTGCTCAAGTTCAATTCCAACAAATTAGGCAACCCTACAACTTGTTTTGGAATGTTTCCTACAAGTTGATTGTTGCCTATGTCGAGATGAAGCAGGCTCTTCAAATTCCCTAGTTCTTTTGGTATCCTTCCAGTCAATTGGTTTGAAGAAAGTTGAAGCTTACCCAGTTTAGTAGCCTCTGCGATTTGTGGGGGTATACTACCGGAAATATTATTGTTGGATATGATCAAGGTATCAAGATTTGGGCACCTCCCCCAGTTAGGAGAAATTTGGCCATGAAATTTATTATCACTTAGATCAATAAATCCCAACTTTGGATATATGCCAAAATCTTGTGCTATATCTCCTTCCAATTGGTTACCTTGTAGCCTGATTCTTTGAATACTAGAGCAATTCTTCAAGCTTCTTGGTACTGGACCGGTAAAGTGATTATTATCAGCACAAAATGACTCTAGTGATCCCCCTGAGCAGATTTGGGGTGGCAAATTTCCAGTTAAATTATTTTCAGATACTAAAAAGATCATGAGGTTGGTCATGTTTGTTATGGCTGGTGGAATGCTACCTTTAAGATTGTTGAAAGACAATTCAAGCAGCGAGAGCCTCTTTAAGTTTCCAATTGTTTCGGGAATAAATCCGAAGAAATTGTTTTCTTGGAGACTAAGTTTTTTCAAGTTGATCAAATTACCTATGGAGACAGGAATTGATCCAGAAAAATGATTGACGCGCATGAACAAGTAGATGAGCTTAGTCATGTTTCCAACAGTGGAAGGAATGGACCCAGAAAGATTGTTTCCATGAAGTACAAAGCGTTCCAAATTGGCCAAGTTTTCTATGGAAGGAGGGATTGATCCAGATAGTCGATTGCCATCAAGGTATAGCCAGGACAAGTTAGACATGTTCCATATGAGGGATGGGATTGGGCCAGAGAGGGAGTTATTTGAAACAAAAAAGTGAATCAGATTGCTAAGGTTACCAATGGTAGAAGGGATAGTTCCAAAGAGAATGTTTGTGGATAAAACAAGTACCTCAAGCTTTGTCAACATTCCAATTTCGTGGGGAATGGAACCACTAAGCTTATTACCTGCCAGATCAAGATACTTGAGGCTGTTCAAATTTCCAATCTCAGGAGGAATGTGGCCAGAAAGATTGTTCTTGGCTATATCTAGGTATGATAGGTTTGTCAAATTTGCTATGGAACTGGGTATGGCTCCACTAAGATAAATACACAGGGAAAGATCAAGCCCGCGTAAACTCGTCAATGTCCACATCTCCTTAGGGATGGTACCCTCAAAAGCGTTCAAAGACAAGTTCAAAGTATTGAGTTTGGATATGTTACCAATGTGTGGTGGTATGGTTCCATAGAAGAAGTTGTTGTAGATATTAAAGGTGAGGAGGTTGGGGAGTGATGAGAAGCTGAGAGTGTGGAGTGTACCTTTCAGATTATGATTTTCCAGATTTATTGCCGTAACGGAATTGGCTCTGTCGCATGCAATGCCGTGCCATTTGCATGGATTCGTACCTGCCCACGACGACAGCACACTGGTGTTCTCAAGGCTGGCCTTCCACTTTAAGAGTGCACTTGCTTCACTCTTCTCACTTGAAGCAGCAGCAACAACATGGACACACAGGTACATGAGCATAATGCCCCTGCTGTATGTGCTACCTTCAATCTTTGGATACATTGCTAGACTTCTTTTCAATGTTAATTTTTGTAAATGGATGTTGTATTGCTGTTGTATATATATATATACAACTTCTCATATTGTTACTTGTCATTTTAATTAAGGTAGGATTCTGCTACGTGTAATATATCTATACAACTTCTCATTTTAATTAAGGTAAGATTATGCTATGTATATACCAAAATTTACTATTAAAATAAGCTACAGAATAAAATATATATTAAAATATAAATATATATTAAAAATAAATTAAATTACACATATATTTATATATAAATATATTAGTTATTAATTTTAATGTACAAATAATATTTTTGGTTAAGGTAATAGTCAATTTCTTGTTCTTCTACCAATATATCATATTTTAACAAGACACATATATAATAACTATTATTAGGGATGGATCTAGAAATATTATTATGGGGGCTAATAACATATATAATATTAAAAAATTATGTAATATAAGATGTATTACAAAAATATACCGATAGAGAATATATTTTAAAGTGCAAAAAATATGTGTATACTTTTTACTAATGAAGTACTCAATTCTTGGCATTATATGTTAAGTTCGAAGAATTAGTTGAGGTTGATTTACCCAAACCTAACATCGATTGGACGGTTTATAACACTGAAAATGAAGAAAAATTCGAGGGTATTTATCATATTATTGGTCCAGTTGAAGATGTCGACAAAGATGATATCCAAGGGAGGCGGATTGCAGTATATTACGAACGGGGCGGATTGCAGATCTATCAGAACGGCGCTCCCAGTTCCTATTAAATTCTATTTTCCTCCATTTAAAAAAAAAACACGCTCTCCTCTCCAATTATAAAATAAAAAATTCCCCTCTTTTTTTATTTTTCTTTTTTTTTTATAATTTTTTTATCTCTATCTTTAAAAAAATAAAAATAAATAAAATAAAAATGTTATAAAACACGAAAAGAAAGAAGAGGGAGAGAAAAAAATAAAAAATAATTATTTTTTGTTTTTAATAAATTTTAATTAAATAAAATTTTTTATTATTATTACAAATTTTAATATTTTTTATTAAATAATAAAACACATTAAAACTTTGCTTTGTTAACTAAATTTAACACATTTTTCAAGAGTAATTCTCAAAGACTAACAATCAATTTGAACTTTTTAGACCGAAAATTTTGAGATAATAGTACAAGGCTGCACAGCAGATACATCAGGTACATACAGGACCGCAATTCCGCATGGTCCCACCCATAAATTATTACATAGCACACAACACCATGGTAAATAGCATGAAACCGCAACGACGTTGTTTCGAATATTTTACACATGCTAGCTAGCTAGCTACTTGAAAAGAAGATATATATTTAACTTCAGTTGCGGCGTTGGACTACAATAGGACTCCTAACTGTGTGTTTTCCATCTGTCCACATCAATTCTCCGAACTGATAATTATTTTGATGAATTACACTCGATGCCTGTAGAGTAACTTGGAATGTCTTCTGTTCATTTAATTTAGTGAAAGTGAGGGAATTGGGCACAACAGTAATTTTGCATCCATCCAGTTTGGCAGTTGCATTATATGTGCCCGGGGGACCTACGTTGGTGAGTGTACGAGTAACTGTTATTGGACTCAACCTTAAATTTGGCAACGTGATTGAAGGGTAGTTCAAATCATTTATGCTGTGAGTTCCTTTACAAGTGAATGTTCTGTCGAAATTTAGTGCTGAAATGAGTTGTTGATCGTATCCAGATGCACATAAGAAGTTCAGATAATCATTGAGGTGTAGATCGTAAACAAGTCCTGGCTCTATTGCAAGATTGGGTTGAACATGTCCAGAACCATAAGCAAAGGGTGTTGCTAGCTTCTCATCAAATGCATCTCGAATCGGCTTGTCAGTGTTGTCCCGTGTGGTTGCTGAAAAAGACACGCATACTTAAGTTGGTTAATAAATCTTTGTATATGTAAAAGCATCAAATACTTTTATGTTTTTATCTATATTATCTACTATATATTCCGATAGATAAAGAAATTATCTCATTTAATTATTGTCACCCGATCCAATTTATGATTTCAGTTTTGCCATTGTATATATTTTTCAAAACACATATATACAAGGTTAGTAATAGAGTTTGTATGATGAAGGATATCGAGGAGAAAACAGAATTGTTTATTGAATTGAACTTGCCCAAGTATTTTCATGGTATTAACTACACCTGTTTTATTAACTCATATATTCTATATTGTATGTTTTATGTAATGCATATATTAATAATGCCATGAGATAATATTGTTAATAAAAGTGCAATACAATATATATTGGTTTAACCAACTGTTAAAATGACTTTTACATAGCGATGGCAACACTATCCAAATTTGTAGGTATTTACTTTGTCTCTACTCGTTTGGGACGAATAATCACCCGTCTCGCATCCGGGCAGATTTTTAGCGGGACAAGTTCTTAAGAGGGGCGGAACGAGATTGGGTTTAGATAATACTCGTTCCAGTATTTATATAATATATATAATTTTAATATATAATATGTATAATATATGTAAAATAATTAGTAAATGATTAATAATATTATATTATATTTAAATTTTTACTTTAATTTATGTTATATATGTAATGATGATTATATAAATTTTAAAATTTTATTTTATTTATTGGAGTTTAATAATTATAAGAATGGATAGGAACGAGACAAGTAGATACAAGAATAGGTTAGAGTTCAACATTTTACTACTACAAATAAAAATGAGACAAATTCTATACAAATTATTGTACAACAAAATAAAATTGAATAGTGCAAAAACTAGTCCCTACCCTCTCGTTCCCACCGTTACTTTAATTTGCCACCATTACTTTTACATGAAATAGGCTATTATACTTGGTTTATTTTTAGTATATTATTTTTTGACATTTTAAAAAGTTGGCAAGTTGACCATTACGTTAATGAAAAAATGGTGTTGTGGGTAATAATAATCTACCACTTTCAAAAAATAGCTTGGAGCTACTTTTTCTTTTTCAAGATAATGAACTTTCAGTTTCATAGCTTAAAAGGAGGTTGTTAGGATACAGACTAAGTAATACCAAAAAGGGGATTTTCACCTAAAAAGGAGTAAAAGTAACAAATTAAATAATTTAAAAAAAGGACTAAAATTTCACTAATATCACTTTTAAATCATAAATATCATAACATTAGAAATAATATTTTTATTTCAATTCTACTAATTTAGTATCCAAAAAATACAGTCGTTAACAAAAAAGTCTATAAAAGATGTTATCGACAAAATAACTCTGAATGATTTGAAAATGAGACAAAAATAACTAATAATTATTATATTTTTTATAAGTGACAAAAAAAAATTATATTTAACAAATAACTTGTCTATTTTATCTAAATTTTTGTAGTAACATTTGAATAAATATTTAGAAGGTGCACAAAAAAATCAGAACAAAAGTTGATTTCTAAATATTTATTTTTATCTTTCTAAAAATATAATTATTCACAATAAAAAAAAAAGTTTAACAAAAAATCACATAACATAAAATTACCAAATTTTAAGAATAAAAAAGATCTCATTTTTCTAATAATAAATGATAATTGTAAAAATTTGTATCAACATCTGATCTCTAAAGTCATTTTTTAGAATATATATTTAATATATAATTTTTATCGCGTTTTTAAATCTTTTCGGGACTTATTTGTTGTTAGAATCTTTTGAATTTTTTTTTTGGATTTTGCTAAGTAGACAATGACTTTTGTGAACCGTGTGAACAATAATGAACTCTAGAATTGATCTAGTAAAGTAAAAAAATATTCCACCTCAAATTCTCTCTTGAATTCTAACATTAGGATAATCATTCACACATCTAGTGAATTGAACATTCGACATATTCATTATTCACATTGTTTAATATTCTTGTTGTCTTCCTATATTTTTTCTTTTTTGTATCAGCAACGTAAATTTTTAGTACTATTTTGTTAATTTACTCTTTTTATATTGAGAAAGTATAAGAAGTCAATTGAATATTTGTACAATATGTACAATGGGGTTTAGAAATGTTCTATTTAATATTAGAGATATAACCATTAGTGTTACATTTTCTTATCCGCTTAAGTTTTTGAAATGAGTGATTTCATCACATAATAAAACATCAAACTAAATAATAAGACATCTGTCATTTTTCAACCATAACATAACTAAAATGTAATAAATAGATCCGTATGCAATTAGGATAGACATCAGAATGTGCTTGCATTAAATTTCATATTGGATCAAAGGAGCTATTGTTCATATCAATTAGCTATTAGTTATGCTTCATTAGTTCCAAACTTGGGCACTTAAAAAGAAGATCATGGCATTGCCCACATCTATTCTCTGTCTGTTATATTAGGCTTAAGCTTTTATATTTCTCTGTCTGTTATATTTCTGTCTTATACTGTCTAAGCTCTAAATACAAGTATAAAACCTTAGGAAAACACACTATCAAGCATAATTTTACTGTGTACGTACCACTAATGGTAATCATGTAAGGCGTGATACTGTAGTCAAATTAAAAAATTATTTAAGGTGATAATTAAGGAGATATACGTTACCAGTAGTCATAATTGCTGATTTAATAGCTGCAGGACTCCAATTTGGATGACGAGTTTTGAGAAGTCCAGCAATACCAGCAACATGGGGGCAAGACATAGAAGTTCCTTGCATTACATTGAATGGAAATCCCCGACGATTGTCTGTCAATAAGTTAGATACACTTGCAAATAGAGAATAGGCAGCCAGTATGCTCACTCCAGGTGCAGTCACATCAGGCTAAAACCAAAACCAGTATCAATAATATATGCATTATTTTAGATTAAATAAAAAAACAAAGTATTATTACTTGTAGTAAACCTTAAGTATGGATGGCTGAATTTCATTGGGCCCTCTTGAGGAGAACGCAGCCATAACTGGAGCTGGCTTTCTTCCAAAGACTGTTTTAGCCGGAGACAGTCTTATTGTGCTGGTAGTAGGCGTTACGGGACCCCTGGAATAAAAATATAGTTAGCGTACTTGCTTGTGGCTACGGGAAATTATTACTTAATATTAAATTATTATCACTCTAATATTGCGGATAATAATGATAGAGGAGTGTACCAGTAATTTTTGTAATTTATAATCATCAAATAATCATAATAGTATTTTTAATAATGTGAAATTTCATTCAACAGTGTGAAATTACTTATTTTTCTTTTACTGATTACATGTTAATCAGAATTTAACAATAGATTTTTCCATAATGATAATAAAGGGACGGAACTAGGGTGAATAATTTACGTGGCAGTTATGACATGTCTTGCATCTGGAGATCCACCTTCTTCTCCACTTTCGGTGTTCACACCTGAGAAAACCTGGGGCTCAGCAAGAACTGTATTCCCCTGTTTCTTTTGGTTGCGCACGATGATTCCCTTTGCACCAGCTCTTAGAGCTTCCTCACCCTCAGACACTGATTTTATGCTATTTTCTCTATAGCATTCTACTATTTTGCCCCTCACTTTTGCTGGATCAAGTGTTCCTCTTCTACAAAATTGGCTGCACAAGAAACAACACGCATGCAGACATATATATAGGACCAATAATTAACAAACAAACCTTAAGATATAGCTTCTACTTACGCATCTGTAACGGACGCATTGGCGAGTCTACCATCAGTAGAGAGTAACAGACGGAAGGCCTGGTTTGGCGGCAAGTCTATGAAAAGACTGCCTCCCTAGAAAGAATCGGGAAAACATATATAATAAGCTTTTAAAATATATTTTTTAATTTAGATGCGTAATATATATATATATATATATATATATATATATATACCGTGACTTGTCGGTTGTCAGAGAAAGTAACGGTACTGCTAAAGTCCCTATCAATGGTGCTAGCAGCAACTGTAAAGACCCATGGAGCCACATTGACAACAGTTCCATGTGCGGGTCCATCATTTCCTGCTGAGGCAACTAATAGTATGTTGGTAGCGGTGGCATGGAAGGCCCCTATGGATACCACATCGGAGAATATATCGTCAGGGTGGACTACATGCTGGCCGCCAGCAAGAGAGAGGGAGATGATATCAACACCATCACTTATGGCTTGGTCTATTGCCGCCAAAATGTCCGCACCATAGCAATCGGCCGAATCAGTTAGAGACCAACACACTTTGTATACTGCAACTCTGGCTCTTGGAGATCCACCCTTTGCAGTTCCATTCCCAACCGCAAATACATGTGCCCCTGAAACAAAATTCCCACCTGCAATTGCTAGTGTGTGGGTACCGTGGCCTACAAAGTCACGTGCTGTACGTAGCTTTGAGTTAAGCTTCCCGTTATAAGCCTCAAAACCATCGGCAAAGAATCTTGCTCCAATTAGCTTCCTGTTGCAAACATTTTTTCGGAAACCGGCAACTTTGTTTATCTCACACACATTTTCTCCACGCCATTTTGGTGGAACGGGGCCATATCCCTTGTCACTGAAACTCCTCGATTCCGGCCAAACTCCTGCTCAAGGCGAAATCACAGTGTAAAACAATTTGGATATGTTGTGTGTTAGTTAGTTAGTTAGTTACACTTGCGCACACTTACCTGTGTCAATGTTAGCAATGATTGTATTTTCACCGAATCTTCCCTTTTGCCATGCTGAGTTCCCTCCATTTCTGTTTAGTCCGAGAAATTCCCACGACCGGGTCGTATGCAATTTGTGCTCTTTGCTCAAGAACACAGACACCACACTCGGGTTTTCTGTGCCCGGGAAACATTGGGTTAACTTATAATTTTAAAGATTTAGATAATATGTGTCATAAAAACACAAATTAATATCATTAAAAAATGCAAAGTTTAATTTTTAATATATTTATTATGTATTTATTAAAATAAAAAATTTAAAAATTTCTATTAATAATAACCTTAGCATGTGTTCTATATATATTTAAACCCTAATTTTAGTCTGAGATTGTATTATCGGTTAAATAATTATTGCATAGCAGGTTAGCGGAAAAAAAAACGAATAAAAACACTATGATATTATATTAGCAGATATTATGATAATAACGACGAAATCATTCTCACTTGCAATATGTGCTGCTTCTTCCTTCTCAAGCATCGCTGCAAAGCCATTGATGTGCTTATTATACGAGTATACCATGGCTTCTTTGGCTTTCTCATGGCTGTGACAAATTAAATCAATTTCGTCATGTGAACTCATTTGGAATTTTTTTTTTTTGGCATCAAGTAAAGAAAAAAAATGAAAGAGAAATTGTGAGGCCATTTTAGTATAGATACAAAAAATATATATAAATAACATTTATTGTAAGAATTAATGAGTATTCTTACAACAAAATACCCAATTTTTATTAACGTTTGTTAATTGCTGTCAGTAAGAATAAGTGTTGAATACAAATATTATTAAAAATATTTCTTTTCAAATAATAGTTATCACTCTTCAAAAGTACTTTACTTAAATAATTATTTTCTTTGACCATAAAAATTGATTATTTTTCTTTTGTAGTACATGTATCAAAAAATTACTTATAGTTCATATATTTATTCTAAATATAAAATTCAGAAGTATCTCAGTTAGTGTTATTAAATATTCCTTTTTATTTATAGTTTATTAACTATTTTTTTATTTTGAAATTTATGTAATTCAAAAAAATAAAAGAATGAAGTAAAGGAAATGGGAAAAGAAAGTTCGTGGGATGGGATTTATAATTCAACGATATTTATGTGTATAAGAGAGTAACTAACGAGGTTATTTTGAATCATAAAGACAATTAAATGAGGATCAATTTCAAATGACATAAAACCTATATAGACCAATAAATGTAAAACACATAAAATAACTGTTAAAAGATATTGCTGACAAAAATAATTCTTAAAAAAGAGATGATAGGTAACTAATGGTTTTTTTAAACAATATGAATAATTATCAATCAAATAAAAATATACTATATTTTTAAATTATCCACATAAATCTTAATATTAGAATAACCATCTGCACACTTGGTAAAATGAACATTCGATATATCCATTGTTTACATTGTTTAGTATTTTCATTGTCCACCTATACTTTTTCTTCTTAAAAATATATCAATAAATAAAATTTTGAATGAATTAAAAATTTAACAAAAAAAATCAATAAATACTATATTTTTAATAAATGATAACATATTTAACAAGCGATTTATATATTTCATTTGAATTTATGTCAATTAACTATTTAAAAAGTATACACAAAATATTAGAATAAATTTTATGTTTAAAATTTTTTTTATCAAAAGAATTTGGTCATTCACAATAATTTTAAAAAAAAATATTTGTTTGACATAAAATTATTAAATTTTAAAGATAAAAAAATTTTATTTTTCTAATAATTTATACAAAAAAATTGCATCAAATCTGATCTTTAAAATCTTTTTTAAAATATATATTAAAAAATATTTAAGGGTCAACATTTTTTAATATTTTTTGTTATTATTTGACTGATTCAAATATTAAATTATTTTTAATAAATAAATTTTATTAGTTCATATGTATAAAATTTAAAAAAAAATTGAGCGCAAACTATATTAAATTATGTGTATAAATTTTAATAAATATAAATATAAAATATATACTTTTATGTAAAAAACTTATAAATTATTAAAATACTAACTAAAAATAATAATATTTATTGGTCATATATTATTGATGTATATTTAATGGTGTCTACTTTCATACACAATGTCAGTGTATAGAGAGAGCAAGAATGAATGATAAGTTTTATGCATTTCATCACCTTTTTTTTTTTTATAAAATATAATTTTATCACCAATGTGATGCCAACACTTTGTATGCTATGTATATATTTGTTCTGTATGTAAGTATTGCTCATATTTGTCGTTCATATTTCTTTCAAGTTACTTTTGTTAGTAATATAAATTTTTAGGTACTATTTTAGTAATTTATTATCCTATAATTTTTTTAGGAGGACTATATCATTCACTTCAAAACTAAAATTATTTATACCTTTCGAGAACTGAAGATAGCAAATCGTAATGAGAATATGTGGCAGCTTCAAAGTCTGCTGAAGTGGGGCTTGGACCATGAGTATGTGCTCCCAAGTATACAATGTAGCACTGTAAAACAGAGAGCGAGAGAAGATCATCAATTGTGAAATGCGATCCAGTAAAGCCAGGACCATAGAAAATTAGAAAGCAATGTGGGGAAGTTCAGGAAAACAGCGAGCAAAAAAATCAAGGCCAAAATTTCGAAGTATGAGAATTCTTCGAAATTACTATGCATTAAGCAATAAATTAAAAGAAACAGCTTGCCTTTTTGCTGCCATGAACAGCTTCCGGCAAGAGAACGAAAAGAAGAAATGTTGAAACTATAAGTTTAAGGTAAAACCTCAAGTTGCCCATGTTTGCACAAGTAGTCATTGGAAATTGCTTGGCAAGTATGATTATATATAGCATACGGGGTCTCCTACTCTATCTCCTGTCCTTACATAGCTACTACTTTAGTACTTTTGGGTTGTTTTAAGTTTATTTTAAAAAAGGCTCAATTTTAATTTATTAAAGCCTTAAAGGAAAAATTCATATTAAAAAAATATATATTTTTAATGATATATAAAGTAACAGAGTTCAAAAGTTTATTAATAATATATTTACTAATATCAAGAGTAGAGTTGTTTACTTGGTTCGTTCTGATAGGTAGGGTGAATATAAAAGAAAGGCTAAGTCGACTTGGGATTATTAGCCACGAGGATAATGTCTGTGTGTTATGTAATACTAAGGTGGAACATGTACACCATTTATTTTTAGGCTGTGGTTTCGCTTGACAGGTGTATTGTGGAGCGCTTGGTTATTGATGTTACGTCGACAGTGGTCCATTCCGGATTCGATGAAAGAATACTTTCTGTGTTGGACTGAGGAATCAAGAAGAAAGGTGGGTCAAGAGCAACGATTAAGGTGCTTCTGCACAATCATTTGGAACATTTAGTTGGAAAGAAATAGAAGAATCTTTTAGAATAAAAATAAGAGGGTGGAAGAAATAATTAGTATGACCGTGGTGAGCTCCAATGAATAAAAAGGCGTGGATCTCTTTAGTTGTTGATGGCTATGCCGGAAATGACAAGGATTTTTGTGTGCTTTTATGTACTCTCTTTACGTGTTTGTTGTTTTTATTATTCTGTTTGCTTCACTGCTTATGTTGAGCACTTTACTTTAAAATAAAAATTAAAAAGGAAAACCACATGAAACAAATTATTCGGTGGTCGTAAGTAATTTTTATATGAAGATACTAGTTAATATCTATATTGATATATGTTATATATGTTTAGAGGTGAACGTGGATCAAATAATATTCGTGATCTATAATATATATTTATTCATATTAAATCCATAATTTATAGATATCATTTAATCCGCATAATCATCAGATCTAATAATATTAAATCTGCACTTTAATAAGATGGAATTATAAAGTTTGTATTTATATATGTTGATTCAATCCGTACATTCACACACTAAATAAATAAATAAATAATATATAGCTAAGTTTAGAAATCCTAATTCTAAAAATTTACTCCTCTGTTTCGGCGGTGTGCATCTTCCTCACTTCCATGATTCCATCTCTCTTTTCGCTTCTCAAACCTCGCTTTTGGTTATCAGTAAACACCACCAATGAACACCTTCTTCCGCTGGTTGCCTTCTTCATTGTCGCCTCGCTGTCTTGCCACTGACCAACATTCTCTGTTGCCTCCTCGTTCTTGACCACTAGTCGCGCTAGGAAGCTCATCACCTCGATCATTCTTCATCGCGTTGCTCTTGAAAAAAATCAAGAATTGATACTTTAATAAAAACCAGAACAGAACAATAAATGAATGAATACTAAATTACTTGTATTAGACGAAATGTGTAGTATTGTATATGCATGTATACATGCAGCCCTAGAGCTAGGACAGCAGGTTGTACAACCACAGCTTGAGGAAATTCTTCTCCAATGGATCAGCTGCAACGTTCAGATTTGTAGGGTGCAAAGATTCAATTTTTGGAAACCACACTCCTTATATAAAGAGGGATATATTCAGCCAGATTTTGAAATTAAGAAAGAGAGCACTCAGTTGCATCACTCACAGCATACCATATTCTTATTTTCCTTCATTATTCTTTGATTGAATATCATATTTTTTGTTTTTATCTTTCTATAAATTAAAAGAAAAGAACAATATATGAGGCATTTGAAAAAAGCAAGTGAGAAAAGGTAAGAGAGATAAATTTTTTTAAAAAAAAGTCATTTATATATTTTTTATGTAATTTTGTTTTCTGAGATATGATGAATCTGGATGATTCTTCATTTCCTTTTGCTAAATTAGAAAAACACTTAGTGTGAAAGTTAGATTAGGTGAACTTAGTGTTAAAAAGCTTAGTGAAAAGCTTAGATGATTTTTAGGTGGATTAGGTGAAATTCTTTGAAATTGCATGTGCTTATAATTGTTTTAAAATTATAGTAAAATTTTATCATTATTGTATTGAAAACCGAATGTTAATTAATTATATTGCACTACATAACTAAATCAGGACATATAACTGAAAATTCTTATGATTTTTCTTTTCCCAGCCGAAACAACAATTTAGAAAGTATTCTAGATTCAATCTTTTTTTTAGATCATTTAAAATCTTTACCCTTAATAAATAGAAAGAAATGAAGCGCCTCGTCTAATCGTTCTTATTTTGGACGATGGAGAGGAAAAATGACAATTACACGCAAATATATCTTTCAAATTAAACTACACTCTTAAAGATAACAAATAAAAAGCACTTGAAGAAAAGTCATAGACCTGGGTTAGGAAATGAAAAGTGTGAAGAAAAGAAAAAGAAAAGAGAAAGCACATTACAGTTTAAAAAAGAAAAAGTTATGATGGATAATGGGGGAAAAATAGCGAGAGACAAAGTATACACCTTTTTTAACTTGGCATCCGAATATCCAATTTTCCTCATGCCTATTGTATGCTAAATGCTATATGTTAATATGTCATATATGTTCCGAGAGATTTTTCACAAAAAGGGATCCATTAATTTATATGTTAATCAACATTAATCAATTAGTTAAAATATTATTTTAGAAACTCATTTTTTCAAGCTTAGATACTTAGCGTACCAAAATCTGAAACATGAGCTGAGCTTCATATTCTGATGAACTATGAAGGCAAAAGAATCATGATGCATGGAAGACAAAGAATTTGCCACGCCATTAATTTACAACATTCATCCTCCTCTCCCAATCAAATGCAACTGCATGTCTCTCATTGCTCAGTATCTGATTGAAGCTTCCACCGCGTACCTTCTAGCTAGTATATGTGCAATAAATGTCAGCTAATATTATTGATAAAAAATATCACCATCTATTCTTTCTCGTAATAAAAAGTAATGGCGGCCCCTAACATTTTTCTTACAAAAAATATTCACCATAGTTATTGCAGAACATGTCACCCGTTGAATTCTCTAAAAGGAGCGAGCCACTCATTTTCTTTTTTAATTTTCACACATAATTATATAACGGTGAAAATTCACATCCTAACTATTCTTATCTGAAATTAATAATTAAGAATTATTAGGTATTTGATATTTGATATGTTTAATTAAATTATCATTTAATAATTTTTAATTATTAACTTTACATGAAAACAATTATATTATAAACTTTATACGAAGACTATCATATGTAAAGATATATATAATACTTCATTACCAACCATCAATCCATTATACATATATAATTGATAAAGATATAATCATTAATGTTGTTTTCTTTTATCAGATTAAATTTTTAAAATGTGTAATTTTATACATGTTATATCAAAGTTTTATATCCAAAAAATTTAGAGTTCAATTCTTTGTGAACATTAAACTTAAAAAGTTAATATAAAATAAATAAAAGAAAACAAAATCTTTGCCAAAAATTAAGGCAAACCCAAAAAAAAAAAATTTACTTAAAAAAGAGTATTAGAGATATAATAATTTATATTATCCCTTTCTATAAACTTAAACTTTAAAATGAGTAATTTCATAAATTATACATAATATTCAAGTGTTAGATATTGTTCATACCCTGACCCAATAATAAAGGCCCAGGATCAAGCAAAAGACCTAATCCAGAGGGTTGGGCCTCACCAGTACCAATCTTCATCCTATGAAGTCGGTACTCACCACGACTTGTTCTAAGGAAGTCGGGCACGAGATTAGCTGGCGGATAAACACTCATTCAAATGAGTAACTGCCCCTAGAATCTCTCTAACCACTTCCACGAGCCATATCTTAACCTCCCTAAGATAATGGGACGGTTAACACCCTAAAAATATGGCACTACTCCAACAGTGGTTATTGGTTCACCGCTATAAATACACTGACACCCCTCAAGTATCTCTAAGTCCAATACTCTCTAGACCTGCTCCCACTCTTGCTAACTTAGGCATCGGAGTGTCTTTGCAGGTACCACCCCCATCTCCTTGCACAAACAAGTCGGACGGAGCCTCCCGAGTTGCAGATCCATTCGGAATCCTCCTCCTTCACACATTTGGGCCAACCAATTCCATTCAGCCCATCAATCTCCGGTTACCCACCGTAACATTGGCGCCGTTGCCGGGGACCCGGGAGATCAACCACTGATGGCGGACAGATCCCACGAAGAAGGTTATGTGGAGACAGATTCTGAACAAGAGAATCTGGACACAGGCAATAACGATGTGGACTTCACCCTCCAACAGGAAATTAATGATCAACACAGGGAAGGTACCTCCGGAGTAAAAAACCCGAAGGTAAACTCTTCAGAAGGGCGCGAATCAGAGAAAGAGGGACCACCCCATGTAACTGAACTCATGGGATTAGTCCACAGTTGCCTGGAACAGTTAGAACAAGAACGGGAGCGACAAAAGGAAACTGAAAAGAACCTAAAAGAGGAGATGGAACGACGAAAAGAGTTAGAAAGAAAACTCTTAACGTTAGAATCCTCCCTCAAAGGTCGCAACTCCCGTGGATCCCGACCTGTACAACAAAGAAGACGCAAGCTCGGCCCAGAACGAGCCCTAATAGTAGAAGAACAAGTGCAGGCACTCCTGGAAGCTGGCTTCATCAGAGAAGTCAAGTACCCAACATGGCTAGCCAATGTAGTGCTAGTCAAAAAATAGAATGGCAAATGGAGAATGTGTGTCGACTATACCGACTTAAATAAGGCATGTCCCAAGGACCCTTATCCACTGCCAAGTATTGATACCCTAGTGGACTCCAGCTCGGAGTATCAATACTTATCATTTATGGACGCCTACTCGGGATATAATCAAATCCCAATGTATGAGCCAGACCAGGAGAAAACATCATTCATCACATCCAGAGCTAATTTCTGCTACGTGGTCATGCCATTCGGATTGAAGAATGCAGGAGCCACATATCAAAGGTTGATGAATAAAGTGTTTTCCTCTCACCTTGGGAGTCTAATGGAAGTATACGTCGACGATATGCTGGTAAAGACCAAGAAAGAAGTCGACCTCCTGTCAGACCTCTCACAAGTCTTTGATACCATAAGGCTGCACGGGATGAGACTAAATCCCGCAAAGTGCGCCTTTGCGGTGGAGGCAGGAAAATTTCTAGGATTCATGCTAACACAAAGAGGGATCGAAGCCAATCCCGATAAGTGTAGAGCCATCCTAAAGATGAAAAGCCCGACTTGTTTGAGAGAAGTACAGCAGCTGAATGGCCGACTTGCAGCCCTCTCCAGATTTTTGGCAGGATCGGCACTAAAATCCCTTCCACTGTTCTCCTTATTGAGAAAGGGATGTCAGTTTGAATGGACTCCTGAATGCGAGGAGGCGTTCCAGGAGTTCAAAAAGTTTTTAAGCCAACCTCCTATTCTGACCCGACCAGTATCTGGAAAAGACCTCGTCTTGTACTTATCCGTAGCGGACAAGGCTGTCTCATCAGCCCTGATAAGAGAAGATGAGGTCGGACAACATCCAGTTTATTTCATTAGTAAAGTTCTACAAGGCCTTGAGCTAAGATACCACAAACTAGAAAAGTTTGCCTACTCCTTAGTAATAGCCTCACGAAGGCTACGATCTTACTTTCAGGCTCACACAATAAGAGTCCGTACGAACCAACCCATGAAGCAAATCCTCCAAAAGACGGATGTTGTAGGGAGAATGGTTCAATGGGCAATAGAGCTCTCCGAGTTCGACTTAAGATATGAAACTCGGACGGCGATCAAAGCCCAATGCCTCGCCGACTTCATTGCAGAATACGCAGGGGATCAGGAGGAAAAACCAACTACATGGGAACTCTATGTAGACGGATCCTCCAACAAAACAGGAAGCGGCGCAGGCATAATATTGGTAGATGAAATAGGAACCCAGATAGAGGTTTCCCTAAAATTTGAATTTCCAGCTTCAAATAATCAGGCAGAATATGAAGCCTTGATTGCTGGATTAAAGCTGGCAGAAGAAGTCGGTGCTACAAAGGTGATGATATACAGCGACTCACAAGTGGTGACCTCCCAGATAAGCGGAGAGTATCAGGCAAATGACCCAAATATGAAGAGGTACTTGGAGAAAATTCTGGAGCACCTTGGGCGCTTTGCAGAAACCAAGGTTAAACACATAACTCGGGATCTGAACAGCAGAGCGGACACCCTATCCAAGTTAGCAAGTACCAAGCCAGGAGGGAGCAACAGAAGCCTGATCCAAGAAACCTTCCAGGAACCCTCAGTAGTAAAAATAGAAGACAAACAAGAAGTACTTGAGTTAGTCGGTTTAAACCTCGGATGGATGAACCCCTTGGTCGAATACATGAAATTCGACATCCTCCCTAAATAGGAGAAAGAGGCTAAAAAGATCCGAAGGGAAGCACAACACTACACCTTGGTGAGAAATATTCTCTACAGAAGGGGGATATCAACACCATTATTAAAGTGTGTACTGACCTCAAGAACTGCCGAGGTATTGGAGGAAGTACATAGTGGGATCTGCGAAAACCATCTCGGAGCAAGGTCACTAGCCAGGAAAGTAATCTGAGCTGGATTCTACTGGCCGACCTTGCAGAAAGATGCCACAGAATTTTTGAAAAAGTGTCAACCATGTCAGATGCATGCAAATTTCCACGTGGCTCCACCAGAAGAGCTCATCAGTATCACTTCTCCATGGCTCTTTGCAAAATGGGGAATGGATTTGTTAGGCCCTTTTCCCCAAGCGCCAGGACAAGTCAAATACCTGATCGTGGGAATAGATTACTTCACAAAGTGGATAGAAGCAGAACCATTGGCCACCATCACCGCTCAAAGAAGTCAGAGGTTCCTCTACAAAAATATCATCACAAGATATGGGATACCTTATTCCATTACTACAGATAATGGAACCCAATTCACCGATTCTACCTTCAGAAGCTTAGTAGCCAGTATGAAAATCAAACACCAGTTCACCTCGGTGGAGCACCCGCAAGCCAATGGGCAAGCCGAGACAGCCAACAAAGTCATACTGGCAGGGCTGAAGAAAAGATTACAAGAAGCAAAAGGAGCTTGGGCTGAAGAGCTCCCCCAAGTGCTATGGGCTTACAGGACAACGCCCCAATCCGCCACTGGAGAAACGCCCTTCCGACTAGTCTATGGCGTAGAAGCAATGATACCAATAGAAATCAATGAACAAAGTCCAATGGTAATTCTCCATGACGAGATCGAAAACATACAGGGGCACAAAGAGGAGCTCGACTTGCTCCCCGAAGTCCGAGAAGATGCCCAGATAAGAGAAGCAGCATTGAAGCAAAGGATGACTACAAGGTACAACAAAAAAGTCATTCGAAGAACATTTGCCCCGAATGACTTGGTCTTAATCAGAAACGACATTAGAGTCAACAAATCAGGAGAAGGAAAACTCGCTGCTAATTGGAAGGGACCATACAAAGTCAATGAAGTTTTAGGAAAAGGTTATTATAAAGTAACCGACCTAAACGGCACTGAGTTCCCAAGGTCGTGGCATGCTTGTAATATGAAAAGGTACTACAGTTAAAAAGCGAACTCTACTCCCTGATGTACTCTTTTCCCAACTTCATGATTTTTTCCCAAAATCAAAGGGTTTTTTTCTGGAGAAGGGTTTTTAACGAGGCATCATAATAGAGGCTAAGGGAAAAAAGGCTATTAAAAACCCTTAGTAGCAAGAAGGTACCTCCCCAATCAATAAAGATCTTTTTTCATTTACAATATCTCTTACAAACTCCTTTCTATTTTCTAAGTCTTTCTACGAAACGCGCCGACTTAAGCTCGACAAAACGTGAAAATCCCATGAACCGACCTAGATGGTCGTCAGGATAAAACGACGAGGTACAAGTCGGTGTAATGAGGTTATAAAAGTTGATCGTAAAGAACTCGGGAACATCCCGACTCATAAGTCGAAAGGGAAAAACCGAGTAGAAAAGAAAACGAATCGCAAAAATAACCTAAGTCATAAGAACTCAATAAAACAAAGTTAAGTATAAGGGATAACAAAAAAGAGATTAAAGGCTGTCAAAAAGTCCTTAAACAAAATGGCTCAGAAAAACAGACAAGCCAAAGAGAAAGGTTTTCAGAAAAATATCAAGGGGACTTCGAAAAATCAGAAAAGCATACATGCATAAGGTAACTTAAACCCTTATCCAAAAAGGGTATTTATTTTGTTAAGTTAAAACCCTTATTAAAAAGGGTACTTTTAAAATTTTTTGTTTACGGCCTTAAAAGGCCAAAAGAAATCGTCCAAACGCCACCAACAAACAAAGAGTTTAAAAAAGGGGGGACTCACAGGCCGAGCCCCCATATAGCCATAAAAAAGTTATTTCTGCAGAGGAGTAGACGGATCACAACCACCAGAGTCAGGAAGAGCGCCACCAGGATCAGGAAGAGAGGCAACCACGGGAGAAGAAGAGGAAGTCGAAGGAACAACAGAAGAACTCGGAGCGTCCTTGGAACGAGGAGGGGACTCAATAATCCTCTGCCCCCGAGTCTTCAATTCTGACTCGGAAACGATTACGGGGGCAGGAGGATCCACAATAGCACCATCAATGACGACCTTGTCTGGATCTAAAGGAGAAAGATCCAAGTCAAGAGCAATAACTCCGACCTGCTCCTTGAAAATCCTCCAAGCCTCCTCGGCACCATCAGCGACAGAGTCCTCTAACTCGGCATACGCATTTCGAGAGTTCAGCAAATCCTTCTTCACAGACACAAGATCTTGAAATAAACTCTGATAACTCTCCTGTGCTGTCTTCCTCAAACTCGCCTCCATGTTGCATTGGGCTCGCAACTTACTCTCCTTCTCCCGAAGGCTATCTCTCTCCGCCCTCAGCTTGGCGACCTCCTCCTTCAACTCCCTCTCATGCTCCTGATAAGAAAGAAGCCTCCCCTCCAGCTCCTCAACCTTCGAGGTTAACCCCAAAGAGCTGAGAGGAGTCTTCTCAAAAATATCCAAAAGCTTGCCACAAACACCTGCCGCCCTAAAACTCTCCTCAGCCAGAGTGGTGAGGTGGTTTCGAACAGAAACATCATCCATACTTATATGAGGATAGATGTTCTTTCGGACGAATGCAAGAGCATCCGCCTTAACCCCACCATCGAAAGAAGAGCTAGACTCTAAAGTCTTGCGCTTCTTCTTCTCTGGCTCAGAAAGAAGTCGGGCGGAGGGGAGCGGCCGAGATAAAGCTGAAGAAGAAATCACAATGGGCTGAGAGGGAGTCCCACGTTCTGAGGAGGAGGAGGAGGAGGAGGAGGAGAGATGATTGCCCTGGTGCCACCAGCCCTGGCCTGGGACTTTGCTTTAGCCTCCTGAACTCTCTGGTAAGATTCTTGAGCATTCTTCCTTGCCATATCTGCAAAAGAAACAAATAGCAAAAACAACAAGTCGTCATTACCTTAAAAACGGCAGATATAAGTCGGAAGTAAGGGATATATATATATATATACATATATATAAGCTACCTAGTTGCGACCGAACAAAAGTCGGCGATCCCTGGAGGAATTTTCTAGTATCCAAGTATGGGGCTCTCCCCCACACTTCTCGAAAAAACCCCACAATGGCCGCCTCTACCTCATCCAGGTCGTCCAGACCGTACTTCTCACAGGGGGAGGCCTCCAACCAATAGAGGGGAAAGCGAGGGGAAGAATTCTCATCCAAGAAAAAGGGGTGGTGACCCTCTACAGCTTGCACTTTGAAAAAATAATTTTTGAAGTCGTGGAAGGATTCGTCAAAAAGGGTGAAAATTCTCCGACCTTGTATGGCTCGGAAAGACACCCATTGTTGCTTGTTATTTAGCCCACTGAAGGGCTTAGTTATGTGAAAAAGATAAAAGAAAATCCTCAAAGAGGTCGGAAAGTCCAAAGCGTGGCTTATAAATTGGTAAATTTTCAGAAAATCCCAAGAATTGGGGTGAAGCTGGGTAGGGGCAACTCGACAGTGGTGCAAAACAGACATCTCAAAATTCGAAAAAGGAAGAAAAACACCTAAACGGGTGATCATACATTCATACATAAAGAAAAAATGAGGGGCCGCCTCATTGGCCCTCCCAAAACAAACCCGGTCTTCTGGACCCGGGACTACCAACTCATACTTTGGCTCGTCCTCCTCAGAAGTACAAATTCTGTGGTGAGTACGAAGATGGGTAATAAACTCAGCATCGACCAAGGGTTCCTCCCCTAGGACCGTGACATCAACCCATTGAGAAAGAACATCTACAGAAGCCATTTCTTTTTCTTATAAAGGGTGACAAAAACCTACAAAAGAAAAAGAAAAGGAAAATAAAAAACACGGTCTCTAAAGGGAGGAGATACGGAACCAAAATCTACAAACTAACCTATCTATCTACAAAATAAAAGCATGCAAACACAAAGCATGTTACGAAAGAAGAAAACCTAACCTTTATCTAAAAATGAAGGTTGGAAGAAGCAGAAGTCTCCGAAACACAAGAATGCAGCACGAACGAAGAAAGAAGAAATTTGAAAAATTGCAGAAACGAAAAAATGAAAGAGAGGGAAAGTATTTATAAACATGCCAAGGGGCATAATGGTAAAAGTGGGGCAGTCATTAATGAGAATGCACCGTTACCAAGACCTACGCACATCCCTAACGGACACGACGCTTGATTAGACGTAACTGTCAGAACCAAAAAGACACGGAAAGTCACGCCGGTTTCAGAAAATCACGTCGGTCCTCCAACAAAGTCGGCTACGACCCCGAGCAGAATACTCGAACCCAAATCTTGAAAAAATTGGGCTCGAGTAGGGGCACTGTTCATACCCTGGCCCAATAATAAAGGCCCAGGATCAAGCAAAAGACCTAATCCAGAGGGTTGGGCCTCACCAGTACCAATCTTCATCCTATGAAGTCGGTACTCACCACGACCTGTTCTAAGGAAGTCGGGCACGAGATTAGCTGGCGGATAAACACTCATTCAAATGAGTAACTGCCCCTAGAATCTCTCTAACCACTTCCACGAGCCATATCTTAACCTCCCTAAGATAATGGGACGGTTAACAACCTAAAAATATGGCACTATTCCAACGGTGGTTATTGGTTCACCGCTATAAATACACTGACACCCCTCAGGTATCTCTAAGTCCAATACTCTCTATACCTGCTCCCACTCTTGCTAATTTAGGCATCGGAGTGTCTTTGCAGGTACCACCCCCATCTCCTCGCACAAACAAGTCGGACGGAGCCTCCCGAGTTGCAGATCCATTCGGAATCCTCCTCCTTCACACATTTGGGCCAATGGTGCACGAAATTGCAATAACACTTTTGCAACTCCGCACAATTAACCAGCAAGTGCACTGGGTCGTCCAAGTAATACCTTGCGTGAGCAAGGGTCGATCCCACGGAGATTGTCGGCTTGAAGCAAGCTATGGTTATCTTGTAAATCTTAGTCAGGAGATCAGAAATTATCAGGATTGATTGTGAAAAGCAAAAGAACATGAAATGGTTACTTGTTTTGCAGTAATGGAGAATAGGTTGGGGTTTTGGAGATGCTCCATCTTCTGAATCTCTGCTTTCCTACTGTCTTCTTCATCAAACACGCAAGTCTCCTTCCATGGCAAGCTCGTGTAGGGTTTCACCATTGTCAATGGCTACCTCCCATCCTCGCAGTGAAAGCTAATGCACGCACTCTGTCACAGTACTGCCAATCACCGGTTTGGTTCCCTCCCCTACCGGAATAGAATCCCTCTTTTGCGTCTGTCACTAACGCCCAGTAGGTTACAGGTTTGAAGCACATCACAGTCATTCAATCATTGAATCCTACTCAGAATACCACAGACAAGGTTTAGACCTTCCGGATTCTCTTGAATGCTGCCATCAGGTCCTGCCTATACCACGAAGATTCCGATTAAAGAACCCAAGAGATAACTACTCAATCTAAGATAGAACAGAGGTGGTTGTCAGGCACATGTTCATAGTTGAGAATGATGATGATTGTCACGGATCATCACATTCATCCGGATTAAGAACAAGTGTTATCTTAGAATTGAAGCAAGCATGATTGAATAGGAAACAGTAGTAATTGCATTAATCCATCAAGACACAGCAGAGCTCCTCACCCCCAACCATGGGGTTTAGAGGCTCATACTGTGGAAAGAAACGTGTACAAAATGTTATGGGGTCATAAGGTACAGATACAATGTCAAAAGGTCCTATTAATAGTGAACTAGTATCCTAAGGTTTACAGAAATGAGTAAATGACAGAAAAATCCACTTCCGGGCCCACTTGGTGTGTGCTTGGGCTGAGCAATGAAGGAATTTCGTGTAGAGACCTTTTCTGGAGTTAAACGCCAGCTTTTATGCCAGTTTGGGCGTTTAACTCCAAATTTTATGCCAGTTCCGGCGTTTAACGCTGGAAATTCTGTAGGTGACTTTGAGCGCCGGTTTGGGCCATCAAATCTTGGGCAAAGTATGGACTATTATATATTGCTGGAAAGCCCAGGATGTCTACTTTCCAATGCCGTTGAGAGCGCGCCAATTGGGCTTCTGTAGCTCCAGAAAATCCACTTCGAGTGCAGGGAGGTCAGAATCCAACAGCATCTGCAGTCCTTTTCAGTCTCTGGATCAGATTTTTGCTCAGGACCCTCAATTTCAGTCAGAAAATACCTGAAATCACAGAAAAACACACAAACTCATAGTAAAGTCCAGAAAAGTGAATTTTAATTAAAAAATAATAAAAATATACTAAAAACTAACTAAAAGATATTAAAAACATACTAAAAACAATGCCAAAAAGCGTACAAATTATCCGCTCATCACAACACCAAACTTAAATTGTTGCTTGTCCCCAAGCAACTGAAAATCAAAATAGGATAAAAAGAAGAGAACATACTATAGATTCCAAAATATCAAAGAAACATAGCTCCAATTAGATGAGCGGGACTAGTAGCTTTTTGCCTCCGAACAGTTTTGGCATCTCACTCTATCCTTTGAAGTTCAGAATGATTAGCATCTATAAGAACTCAGAACTCAGATAGTGTTATTGATTCTCCTAGTTAAGTATATTGATTCTTGAACATAGCCAGTGTATGAGTCTTGGCTGTGGCCCAAAGCACTCTGTCTTCCAGTATTACCACCGGATACATACATGCCACAGACACATAATTGGGTGAACCTTTTTAGATTGTGACTCAGCTTTGCTAAAGTCCCCAATTAGAGGTGTCCAGGGTTCTTAAGCACACTCTTGTTGCCTTGGATCACAACTTTATTTCCTTCTCTTTTTTTTTTTTCTCTTTCTTTTTTTTCGAATTTTTTTTTTCACTGCTTTTCTTGCTTCAAGAATCAATTTGATGATTTTTCAGATCCTCAATAACAGTTCTCTTTCCCTTCATTCTTTCAAGAGCCAACAATTTTAACACTCTTAAAACAACAAATTCAAAAGACATATGCACTGTTCAAGCATTCATTCAGAAAACAAAAAGTATTGTCACCACATCAAACTAATTCAACTAGTTTCAGAGATAAATTTCGAAACCCTGTACTTCTTGTTCTTTTGTGATTAAAGCATTTTTCTTTTAAGAGAGGTGATGGATTCATAGGACATTCATAGCTTTAAGGCATAAACTTAAATTTTATTAATTATGAACTAAGAACAAGACTCAAATATAGATATAAGATGAAACTAAAAAAATATAAATAGAAAATAAAACAACAGAAAAAACGCAAACATAGGCTCCTAATGATAGAGGTTTTCACAGAGTTAGGACTCAACAACCTTAATTTTGAGAAGTGGATGCTCCCTCAGCTTGAGAGGAGAGCTTTTGGCGTTTCATCTCTTGAATTTCACGCCCCTGCTTCTCTTGTTCCTTCAGCAATTTGCAGAGCATGCAGTTCTGATTCTGCTGTTCTTCCTTCAGTTGCTCCATAGTCTCTTGCAACTTGTTAATAGATGCTTCTAGGTTGGACCAGTAGTCAATTCTTGGAAATTCAGGGAGGAATTCCTGCGCCCTCCTCTTGATGGAGTTGTCTTGCACTTGTCCTTCCATTGACTTCTTGGTGATTGGGTGTTCAATGGGTATGAACTCATCTACTCCCATCTTCACCCCAGCCTCTTTACAGAGCAAGGAGATCAAGCTTGGATAAGCCAATTTGGCTTCAGTGGAATTCTTATTTGCAATTGTGTAGATCTCACAAGCAATCACATGATGGACCTCCACCTCTTTTCCAAGCATAATGCAATGAATCATCACTGCTCTCTTGATGGTGACCTCAGAACGGTTGCTAGTGGGCAATATGGAACGCCCAATAAAGTCTAGCCAACCTCTTGCAATTGGTTTGAGGTCTCCCCTCTTGAGTTGGTTTGGGACACCCTTAGAATTGGTTATCCACTTAGTTCCAGGGAGGCATATGTCCTCTAGAACTTGATCCAACCCCTTATCTACTCTCACCATCCTCCTATTAAAGGAATCAGGATCATCTTGCAGTTGGGGCAACTTGAAGATTTCTCTTATTTTGTCCAGATGGAAGTATATAACTTTCCCTCTGACCATGGTTCTGTAGGTATGGTAAGCAGTTCCAGTCATTCTCTGTTTATCTGTTAGCCACAGATTTGAGTAGAATTCCTGAACCATGTTCCTTCCAACCTTTGTCTCAGGATTGGTTAGAACTTCCCATCCTCTGTTTCGAATTTGCTCTTGGATCCCCGGATATTCATCTTCTTTCAGATCAAATTTAACTTCCGGGATCACTGACCTCAGGCCCATTATTTTATGATAATGGTCTTCATGTTCTTTGGTTAAGAACTTCTCTTCATTCCAAAGATTCTTTGGATTATTCTCTTTCTTGCCTCTTAAATTGGTTTGTTTTCCCTTAGGAGCCATGATATTGATGAATCTTGGCTTAGTGATCACGGAAAAGCACACCAAACTTAGAGGTTTGCTTGTCCTCAAGCAAAAGAGAAGAGAGAAGAGAGGGAGAGGAAGAGAAAATTCGAATGGTGTGGTTGGAAGAGGGGAACAAACGTGTACTTATAAGGTGGGGAGGGGAGTTTTCGAAAAAAAGAGGAATTTGAAAGGAGATTTGAGAAGATATGAGAAGAAATTGAGAAAAGGGTGAAATTTTTGAACAATGTTTGTAATTGATTTGAAATAAATTTGAAAAAAAAAAATTTGATTTTTGAAGATTTGAAAGTGAATGATGAATGATTGAAGTGTGATTTTGTAGAAAAGTATGGGTGAGAAAAGGAAAGTTTGAAAAAATCTGATTTGAAAACAAAATTGTGGTCCCCCCACCAAGCTGGCGTTAAACGCCCAGAATGGCACCCATTCTGGCGTTTAACGCCCATCTGTTGCCCCACTTGGGCGTTTAACGCCCAGCCAGGTACCCTGGCTGGCGTTAAACGCCAGAAATTCTTCCTCACTGGGCGTTTTTCTAAAACGCCCAGGATGCTGCACACCTGGCGTTAAACGCCCAGAATGGTGCCCATTCTGGCGTTTAACGCCCAGAATGGTGCCCATTCTGGCGTTTAACGCCCAGAATGGCACCATTCCTGGCGTTAAACGCCCAGAATGGTACCCATTCTGGCGTTTAACGCCCAAAATGCCCCTTACTGGCATTTTTTCGCCAGTAAGCTCATTTTCTCTGCTTTTTGAGCTGAATCCTTCTGTAACTCTGTGAATTCCTTCATTTTTGATGCTTGCCTCTGTAAGAACTAATCATACAACTTTCTAATAACTGGGTTGCCTCCCAGCAAGCGCTTCTTTACTGTCTTTAGCTGGACTTTTACTGAGAATCACTCAAGCCTCAGTTTTGAGCATTCCTGCTCAAAATTTCCTTCAAGATAGTGCTTGATTCTCTGTCCATTTACAATGAACTTTCTGTCAGAATCAATATCCTGAAGCTCAACATACCCATATGGTGACACTCCTGTAATCACATACGGACCCCTCCACCGGGATTTGAGTTTTCCTGGAAACAGTCTGAGCCTAGAGTTGAAGAGCAGAACTTTTTGTCCTGGCTCAAAGACTCTGGTTGACAATCTCTTGTCATGCCATTTCTTTGCCTTTTCCTTATAAATTTTTGCATTTTCAAAGGCATTGAGTCTGAACTCCTCTAGCTCATTTAGCTGGAGCAGTCTTTTCTCACCAGCTAACTGTGCATCCATGTTTAGGAATCTGGTTGCCCAGTAGGCTTTATGTTCCAGTTCCACAGGCAAATGACAGGCCTTCCCATACACCAATTGGTATGGAGAGGTTCCTATAGGAGTCTTGAATGCTGTTCTGTATGCCCACAGAGCATCATCCAAGCTCTTTGCCCAATCCTTTCTTCGGGCCATTACAGTCCGTTCCAGGATTCTTTTTAGCTCTCTGTTAGAGACTTCAGCTTGCCCGTTGGTCTGTGGATGATACGGAGTTGCCACTTTATGGCTGATTCCATATCTAACCATAGCAGAGTATAGCTGTTTATTGCAGAAATGAGTGCCCCCATCACTGATTAGCACTCTGGGGACGCCAAACCTGCTGAAAATATTTTTCTGGAGGAATTTCAGCACGGTCTTGGTATCATTAGTGGGTGTAGCAATTGCTTCTACCCACTTAGATACATAGTCCACTGCCACCAGAATGTAAGTGTTTGAGTATGATGGTGGGAATGGCCCCATGAAGTCAATTCCCCATACATCAAACAATTCTATCTCTAATATTCTTTGTTGAGGCATGGCATATCCGTGAGGCAGGTTACCAGCTCTTTGGCAACTGTCACAGTTACGCACAAACTCTCGGGAATCTTTATAGAGAGTAGGCCAGTAGAAGCCGCACTGGAGAACTTTAGTAGCTGTTCGCTCACTTCCAAAATGTCCTCCATAATGTGATCCATGGCAGTGCCATAGGATCCTTCGTGCTTCTTCTCTGGGTATACACCTGCGGATCACTCCGTCAGCACATCTCTTAAAGAGATATGGTTCATCCCAAAGGTAGTACTTGGCATCTGAAATTAATTTCTTTCTTTGCACACTGCTGTACTCCTTGGGTATGAACCTTACAGCTTTATAATTTGCAATGTCTGCAAACCATGGAGCTTCCTGGATGGCAAAGAGTTGCTCATCTGGGAAAGTCTCAGAGATCTCAGTAGAAGGGAGGGACGCCCCAGCTACTGGTTCTATTCTGGACAGATGATCAGCTACTTGATTCTCTGTCCCTTTTCTGTCTCTTATTTCTATATCAAACTCTTGCAGAAGCAACACCCATCTTATAAGCCTGGGTTTTGAATCCTGCTTTGTGAGTAAGTATTTAAGAGCAGCATGGTCAGTGTACACAATCACCTTTGATCCACTAAGTAGGATCTAAACTTGTCAATGGCATAGACCACTGCAAGCAACTCTTTTTCTGTGGTTGTGTAATTCTTCTGTGCATCATTTAGAACACGGCTAGCATAATAAATGACATGCAGAAGTTTGTTATGCCTCTGTCCCAACACTGCACCAATGGCATGATCACTGGCATCACACATTAGTTCAAATGGTAATGTCCAATCTGGTGCAGAGATGACTGGTGCTGTGACCAGCTTAGCTTTCAGGGTCTCAAATGCCTGCAAACACTGTGTGTCAAACACATATGGCGTGTCAGCAGCTAGCAGGTTACTTAAAGGTTTTGCAATTTTCGAAAAATCCTTGATAAACCTTCTATAGAATCCTGCATGCCCCAGAAAGCTTCTGATTGCCTTAACATTGGCAGGTGGTGGTAATTTTTCAATTACCTCTACCTTTGCCTTATCCACCTCTATTCCCCTGCTTGAAATTTTGTGCCCAAGGACAATTCCTTCAGTCACCATAAAGTGACATTTCTCCCAGTTTAAAACCAGGTTAGTCTCTTGGCATCTTTTCAGGACAAGTGATAGGTGGTTAAGACAGGAGCTGAATGAGTCTCCATACACTGAGAAGTCATCCATGAAGACTTCCAGAAATTTCTCTACCATATCTGAGAAGATAGAGAGCATGCACCTTTGAAAGGTTGCAGGTGCATTGCACAGACCAAAAGGCATCCTCCTATAGGCAAACACGCCAGAAGGGCAAGTAAATGCTGTCTTCTCTTGGTCTTGAGGATCTACTGCAATTTGGTTGTAGCCTGAGTAGCCATCCAAAAAGCAGTAGTAATCATGACCAGCTAGTCTTTCTAGCATTTGGTCTATGAATGGTAAAGGAAAATGATCCTTTCTGGTGGCTGTATTGAGTCTTCTGTAGTCAATACACATGCGCCACCCTGTGACTGTCCTTGTAGGGACCAGTTCATTTTTTTCATTATGAACCACTGTCATGCCTCCCTTTTTGGGAACAACTTGGACAGGGCTCACCCAGGGGCTATCAGAAATAGGATAAATAATCCCAGCCTCCAGTAATTTAGTGACCTCTTTCTGCACCACCTCCTTCATGGCAGGATTTAGCCTCCTCTGTGGTTGGACCACTGGTTTGGCATTATCCTCCAACAGGATCTTGTGCATGCATCTAGCTGGGCTAATACCCTTGAGATCACTTATGGACCACCCAAGAGCTGTCTTGTGTGTCCTTAGCACTTTAATCAGTGCTTCCTCTTCCTGTGGATTTAAAGCTGAGCTTATAATCACTGGAAAAGTGTCACCCTCTCCCAGAAATGCATATTTCAGGGATGATGGTAGTGGTTTGAGTTCAGGCTTAGGAGGCTTATCCTCCTCCTGAGGAATTTTCGAAAATTCCTTTGCCTCCTCTGGCTCGTCCTGATCAGTTTGAGCATCTTTGAAGATGTCCTCAAGCTCTGATTCTAGGCTTTCAGCCATATTGATCTCTTCTACCAGAGAATCAATAATGTCAACGCCTATGCAGTCATCTGGTGTGTCTGGATGCTGCATAGCTTTTACAGCATTCAACTTGAACTCATCCTCATTGACTCTCAAGGTTACTTCCCCCTTTTGTACATCAATGAGAGTTCGTCCAGTTGCTAGGAATGGTCTTCCTAGAATGAGAGTTGCACTTTTGTGCTCCTCCATTTTCAGCACCACAAAGTCAGTTGGAAAGGCAAATGGCCCAACCTTGACAATCATGTCCTCTATTATGCCTGATGGGTGTTTAATGGAGCCATCAGCAAGTTGGAGGCATATCCTGGTTGGTTTGACTTCTCCAATCAACCCAAGCTTTCTGATAGTGGATGCAGGTATTAGATTGATGCTTGCTCCAAGATCACATAAAGCTGTCTTGGTGCAAGTGCCTTCCAATGTGCATGGTATCAGAAAGCTTCCAGGATCTTGAAGCTTTTCTGGTAAGCTTTTTAGAATGACTGCACTGCATTCTTCAGTGAGAAACACTTTTTCAGTTTCTCTCCAGTCCTTCTTATGACTTAAGATCTCTTTCATGAACTTAGCATAAGAAGGTATTTGCTCAAGTGCCTCTGCAAAAGGAATCTTTATTTCAAGAGTCCTTAAATAGTCTGCAAAGCGGGCAAATTGCTTATCCTGTTCTGCTTTGCGGAGTTTCTGAGGATAAGGCATCTTGGCTTGATATTCTTCAACCTTAGATGCTGCAGGTTTATTCCTTACAGAAGTGGTTGAAGAAGCCTTGTTAGAGGGATTACTGTCAGCACTCTCAGGTGTCTGATTTTCCCTTGGCGTTTGGACGCCAGGAATGGGTGGAAAATGGGCGTTTAACGCCAACTTTTCCCCCTTTTCTGGCGTTTGAACGCCAGAACTGGGCAAGGAATGGGCGTTTAACGCCAGCTTTCCTTCCCTTTCTGGCGTTTGAACGCCAATATTCCTCTCTGGGCTCTTACTGTCCTCAGAGGGATTTTGAACAGTGGGTTGGTTGTCCTCTGTCAATTGTTCCTTGTTTGGATTTTTGCTCTTTTGAGCAGTGTTATTCAAGGTCTTCCCACTCCTCAATTGAACTGCTTGACACTCCTCTGTTATCTGTTTAGATATTTGCTGTTTTGCTTGATTCAACTGTAGTTCTATGCTTTTATTAGCAACTTTAGTTTCATGGAGCATCTCTTTAAATTCTGCTAACTGTTCTGTCATCAGGAGTAGTTGTTGATTAAGCTCCATTATCTGTTCTTGAGGTTTAGAGTCAGTGACTGCTGTCATGACTTCCTCTTCTGGAGAGAACTCATTGCTAGAGTACAGATATTGGTTCCTAGCAACAGTGTCTATAAGCTCTTGAGCTTCTTCGATTGTCTTCCTCATGTGTATAGATCCACCAGCTGAGTGGTCTAAAGACATCTGAGCTTTTTCTGTAAGCCCATAGTAGAAAATATCTAACTGTACCCACTCTGAAAACATTTCAGAGGGACATTTTCTTAGCATACCTCTATACCTCTCCCAGGCATTATAAAGGGATTCATTATCCTCTTGTTTAAAGCCTTGGATGTCCAGCCTTAGTTGTGTCATCCTTTTTGGAGGGTAAAAATGATTCAGGAATTTGTCTGATAACTGTTTCCATGTCTTTATGCTTGCTGTAGGTTGGTTATTTAACCACCTTTTAGCTTGATCTTTTACAGCAAATGGAAACAGTAATAGTCTGTAGACATCCTGATCTACCTCTTTATCATGTACTGTGTCAGTAATTTGTAAGAACTGTGCCAGAAACTCAGTAGGTTCTTCCTGTGGAAGACCGGAATACTGGCAATTTTGCTGCACTATGATAATGAGTTGAGGATTTAGCTAAAAGCTGCTTGCTTTGATGGGAGGTATACAGATGCTACTCCCATATGCAGCTGTAATGGGGTTAGCATATGACCCCAGAGTCCTCTTGGACTGATTAATTCCACTTAAGTCCATAATGGACAAAAGGGAAATGAGAATAATTGCAAAGAGATAAATTTTGTTTATTTTTAAGTTTTTTTTTTTTTGAAATAACCGAAAAAAATAAAATACAATAAAATAAAACAAAAGGAAAATAAAAATAAAATTCGAAAATAAAAAATAAAATAAGATCAAAGCAAATTGAGAACTGAATCAATTAGTGAAAAAAAAAGATTTTGAAAACAGCAATTAAGAAGATATGATTGAAAAATTTTTATGAAAAAGATTTGATTTTTAAAAAGAGGAAAGAGAAAAACACAAAAAGACACCAAACTTAAAATTTTAGAAAATCAAACACTAATTTTTTCGAAAATTTTAAAGGAAAAACACAAAGAGGACACCAAACTTAGAACTTTTATGAATCAAAACGGGACTAGGAACAAGAAAAATTCAAAAGTTAAAAGAAGAAAAACAAAAAGCATGCAATTGACACCAAACTTAGAATATGAAACTAGACTCAACTAAAAGACTCTAAACCAACAAAAACAAAAACAGTCCTAATCTAAGCAACAAGATAAGCCGTCAGTTGTCCAAACTCGAACAATCCCCGGCAACGGCGCCAAAAACTTGGTGCACGAAATTGCAATAACACTTTTGCAACTCCGCACAACTAACCAGCAAGTGCACTGGGTCGTCCAAGTAATACCTTGCGTGAGCAAGGGTCGATCCCACGGAGATTGTCGGCTTGAAGCAAGCTATGGTTATCTTGTAAATCTTAGTCAGGAGATCAGAAATTATCAGGATTGATTGTGAAAAGCAAAAGAACATGAAATGGTTACTTGTTTTGCAGTAATGGAGAATAGGTTGGGGTTTTGGAGATGCTCCATCTTCTGAATCTCTGCTTTCCTACTGTCTTCTTCATCAAACACGCAAGTCTCCTTCCATGGCAAGCTCGTGTAGGGTTTCACCGTTGTCAATGGCTACCTCCCATCCTCGCAGTGAAAGCTAATGCACGCACTCTGTCACAGTACTGCCAATCACCGGTTTGGTTCCCTCCCCTACCGGAATAGAATCCCTCTTTTGCGTCTGTCACTAACGCCCAGTAGGTTACAGGTTTGAAGCACATCACAGTCATTCAATCATTGAATCCTACTCAGAATACCACAGACAAGGTTTAGACCTTCCGGATTCTCTTGAATGCTGCCATCAGGTCCTGCCTATACCACGAAGATTCCGATTAAAGAACCCAAGAGATAACTACTCAATCTAAGATAGAACAGAGGTGGTTGTCAGGCACATGTTCATAGTTGAGAATGATGATGATTGTCACGGATCATCACATTCATCCGGATTAAGAACAAGTGTTATCTTAGAATCGAAGCAAGCATGATTGAATAGGAAACAGTAGTAATTGCATTAATCCATCAAGACACAGCAGAGCTCCTCACCCCCAACCATGGGGTTTAGAGGCTCATACTGTGGAAAGAAACGTGTACAAAATGTTATGGGGTCATAAGGTACAGATACAATGTCAAAAGGTCCTATTAATAGTGAACTAGTATCCTAAGGTTTACAGAAATGAGTAAATGACAGAAAAATCCACTTCCGGGCCCACTTGGTGTGTGCTTGGGCTGAGCAATGAAGGAATTTCGTGTAGAGACCTTTTCTGGAGTTAAACGCCAGCTTTTATGCCAGTTTGGGCGTTTAACTCCAAATTTTATGCCAGTTCCGGCGTTTAACGCTGGAAATTCTGTAGGTGACTTTGAGCGCCGGTTTGGGCCATCAAATCTTGGGCAAAGTATGGACTATTATATATTGCTGGAAAGCCCAGGATGTCTACTTTCCAATGCCGTTGAGAGCGCGCCAATTGGGCTTCTGTAGCTCCAGAAAATCCACTTCGAGTGCAGGGAGGTCAGAATCCAACAGCATCTGCAGTCCTTTTCAGTCTCTGGATCAGATTTTTGCTCAGGACCCTCAATTTCAGTCAGAAAATACCTGAAATCACAGAAAAACACACAAACTCATAGTAAAGTCCAGAAAAGTGAATTTTAATTAAAAACTAATAAAAATATACTAAAAACTAACTAAAAGATATTAAAAACATACTAAAAACAATGCCAAAAAGCGTACAAATTATCCGCTCATCAGCCAACCAATTCCATCCAGCCCATCAATCTCCGGTTACCCACCGTAACAGATATATTCATTTTATTTAATGAAATATTCTGTTAATTCCAACATTTTTATTAAGATAGAAACTTAATTACAAAATTTAATATAGTATAGGGACTCAATTAAAAAGAAAAAAAGTATAAATACCTAATTAAAAATTTAATAAGACTATAAAAATAGATTGAATAAAATAATTAAACATTTAATAATATCTTTCTATAGATCGAGTTTTACATGAACTATCTATACTGTTTAAAGTTTCCTTTGACTCTACAATAATCCGCATAAATTTCGTCTGATTTCTACTCGAGATAATAAAAAATTAAACTCTAATCCGTTTTTGTAGATACTTGTCCTATCCTTATATCTGCTTTTATAATTATTAAAATTTAATAAATAAAATTAAATTTTAAAATTTATATAATCATCATTGTATACATAACATTAATTAAAATAAAAATTAAAAAATAATATAATATTATTAATTATTTTACTAATTATTTTATATATATCATATATTATATATTTTAAAATTATATATATTTATATATGTTATATATATACCGAAATGAATAGAAATAGGAGGGATGGGTATTATCTAAACCCAACCTAATCTGCTCCACCTACTAAATACCCACTCCAAATGGGTAGCAAAAGAATGAGTATCTATGAATTTAAATAGTAGTATTATCATTTTTGTTAAGTTGTATTATTAATTAATGTTATTTTTTATTTATTTAATTTTTTTAACTATTAATAATATGAGATTATTTTTCACAGTAAATTATAACGTCCTATATGTGAATCTCTAGAATTGACGATAGAATAATATTGTAATAATTTTAAAATGTTAAATATTTAAATAAAATATTAAAAATATTAAAAATAATTTTAAATTTTAATTTAAATATTAAAGATAAAAATAATGTTTTATTCTGTGTTATTGTATTTACTTTTCATGATAAAAGAGATAGATTGACTCTACATATATACTTGATGATTATTCATTCTTTTTGAGGTTAGAAAATGAAATTCCAGGAGTAATGGGACCAATGGTTTCCTTGTTTTTGGACGTAGATGCTGCTTTCGGAGGGGAAAAGGAATAAGATAATCACATGTGCAAACGTACTGTTATAAGAAAAAAGCACAATAAGAATATGACAATAACAAATGAAGAGCACTATAAGAAAAAAGTCATGATTAAAACGAACTACAAAATGAAATTAAAAGCAATGAGAATAAGAAAAAGAAAATAGAAAGCATGACTCCTTACATGTTATATAAAGCAAAAGCTAATAATTCCGGACAACGACGGAAAAAGTATAGAGAGTAAATCATCCAAATGCTACCCAAAAAATTTTGACAAGCAATGACAAAAAAATTTTAAAATACGTGAATGATAATACATTAGTCGTTTTAATTTGACAAAAATAACTAACTGTAAATTAATTTCATTACCGTTAACGTAAAACGATGAATAGGATAACGGAAGAGATAATTTGACAAATAGTGATAGCTCCATAATTACTTATCATTATTAATTATTAAAATAATTATCTAACCTGAAGAAAAATTAAAAACATTATGAAAATCAAAATTCCCAATTGATGCCCTAACTCTTTATTTTCACAACTGTCTTCTGCAATGAAGCTGAAGGCGACGATGATCCCGATAGAAAGACAGTTCCAGAATCATCTAACAACAGCACCTCGCGTCCATACAATCCACGCAGAAGGACGAAAATAAAAGTGAACGGTGTATTAGGAGTTTTTTCTATAGTAGTTATCGTAATTGAATTTTTTTGAAGGTGAAACTGTATATATCATTGTGAGGGTATTGATGTATGCCTAATCAAGATACATCCGAAATAAATGATCTTAGTCGTCATAATCGCAGTTATTTAGAGCGAGTTAGCCACATTAATTGTTACCCATTTTTAATCTCTAGAAGTGAAGTACTTTCTTCTCCTTATTAAACATGATTTGCCATTATTAATAATTTATATCAACTGTATTATGTGTTAACAAACAACTTTTTGTATCACATAGAGTGGTCAATTATATATTCCCCGTGTTTAAAACTTGTTCTCTCTACCTAGTAAGAACGAAGATCAGTAGTGGGTTCTCAAGTCTCCATGGTAACTATGAGTTCCTTATTATTATTATTATTATTATTATTATTATTATTGTGTGTGGATGAGTAATTTTGATATATATATATATATATATATATATATATATATATATATATATAAATGATGCTGATAGTCAAGTTCCCTGTAATTTATTAAAATTATAACAATTATACTATGTGCGTGTATACTAATTTTAATCACTAAAATTAATTATTAACATAAAATATATTTTAAAATACAAAATATATATTAAAAATGACACATATATTTATACATAAATACATAATAACTAATTTTAATATATATAGTATTTTTGTAACTCTAATAAGCATATACAAAAAGTCAATTACATATTAGTTATTGGTATAAAATATATGTTAAAATATAAAATATAAAATATGTATAAAAATAAGTTAAATAACATATATTTATATAGAAATATATAGACTGATTTAGTAGTGATTAATTTACAGTGTATATATAACATTTTTTATATATAATACATAATTATTTGAATATTTTTTTCGTCTTATTGTTTGGATATTTTAATTTGTTCGTATGCATTATTTTTGTATTCTTTTAAATAATTGATGGAAAGTAAACTATATATATATATATATATATATATATAATTTTTTTTAGAGTGTGGGTTGAGGAGATAAGCTTCAATGTAATTTCTGAAATTGCACTCAAGTCTCATAGTAGTTCCTGAACTTAAAAGTACCCCAAATTTATTCCCGAACTTGCGTTTCGGGACTCAAAGTTGTCCTTCCGGCAATTTCTGGCCAGCTAGCACAACCGAAAAGCTGATTTGGCAAGGTTCGTGACACGTGGGCGTTATAACGGCTAGCTGATGTGGCAGAGTAAACTCTCTCGAATCAATTTGGTCCCTCAATTGAAGTTAAAATCCTAATCCCCAAATTTGAAGCCCACAGTGCTCACTCTGTTCTCTTCTCTTCAGTTCTGTGTTCTTGTCTTCTCCATCGTTGAAGCCCGAAGGTTATGGCAAGCGCGAGCAATGCAGTTGGAAGTTCGAACAATCCACGACCATTGGAAGCATCATGAGGAGAATGAACAGAAACAGAGAAGCTCGTTTGCCAGAATGGTGTGCCTGCGAGTTGAGACCAGTGCTGCGTTGGTTAGGGACGGATTTAAATCCAGGGAGACCGTTCCTGGGTTGCCCAAACTACAATGTAAGTACTATTGTTGTTGATTGCTGTATTCATGGATATAAATTTTGTTGATTCAATTTTTTTGGCTATGCAGATTGTGGGTAAGAAATGGTGTGGATTGTTTTTGTGGGTTGATAAAGTTTTGGAAGAAGATGTCATAGCATGTGATGATAGAACAAGACATTCAGTTGATGATGAAGACTGAAAGATGAAGATTGCTTGAAAATTTGGTAAATTAGAGGCTGAAATTAGGGTTCTAAAAATGGGGAAGATTTTGATGTTTGCGTTCATGCTACTGATTATAGTTGGTGTTCTTGTATTAAAGTTGGATAGACAACAGGGTCAACTGTATCTAGCAAAAAATAAATGACATGCATGGTATATGCATATGTTGTTCATGTACTTGTTCCTGTCCTTTTGTTTGAAAAAATGCAAATTAAAGTGTTTGATTATATGCATACTTCTGTTTTTGCACTTCTGTTCAATGAAATGGAAATGGACATGATTTGAATTACTTTTAAGTCTGTAACAGAGGACAAAATATAACAAAAAAGCTGACAAAACTCAATTCAATAAAGTCATAATTCATATTGGTAATGTTTCATTCAAAAAAGGCATTATAGAGCCAAAACACCAAGTATATTGTTAACATATTGACTCGATAAAATTCAAATACTAAAACAGTAGGACAACGTTTAAGAAAGTATACATGGTAAACAACTTCAGCAAAATAGATACACAAAAACAGCATGCGTCCCTAAACATAACCATTCTAATCTTCATTTTTTGTGTCTGTGTACTTTGAATCCAGGGTTGGGCACAAACTTCATGAAGTTTTTAAGCCTTGTAGCAGTCTCCTGTGTTGCACCTTGCATAGGGTTAGGTGGGGGATTCCTTACTGTATGACTGCTTCCTGGTGGGGGGTTCCTCCAAACAAACATACATCTTCTCAAATATTAGATCATCATTAGGGTTGGACTGAGGTATAACACCAACTGTGATAGTGGAGCCTGGATTGCTCTTCAGCAGTGTCAGCCCATAATCCCTCACCATGCCATATTGGACAGTTGTATTACCGTACACAACAGATCTAGCATTTTCTAAGACCCTGGTCAGTGAAGACTTGTTTAGATCTAAATCACATTTAGTCTTAAAATATTGTGCAGCCTCGGAGTGTCTCAGATTCAGATATTTTCTTAGCTTCTTCACCAATTTGCAGCCACTTCCTATTAGCTAGTCTGTTTTTGGTCTCTCTTGCATAGGTGTGGTCATCCATAAACGTCTTGATCTGCCAGCAATTATTCTCAGTATTATTAGAAGCATACACAAGCCAGCCACAGCTCTCATCCTTACACATAGCTCTCATCATCATGTTATCGTTCTTCTTAAACCAAATCCTTCTACCCTCTTGTATGCAATATTCACGCACAGCCTCTTTGAACTCTATTTTTGTAGTGAATGTCATTCCAATCTCTAATCTAAGCTCTCCAAACCTCCATCCTTCTCTAAATGCAAGGAATACGTCATCTGAATCAACTTCCTCCAACTCATCCTCAGAGTTCGGAGGAGTCTTCATTTCTTCCGAGTGCCATGAGTCTCCACCATCAGAATCATTATAAGCATCATTCTGCACATCATAATAAGGAGAAACTGATGATCCAAACTTAGGAATCGGTCCAAAAATAATTTCATCATCATCAGAATCTGAGTCTGCACAAACAGGACCATCATCTTCAACCATAACAGCCTTCTTTCCTTTTGTAAGTTTCTTGGCTGTCCTACTACTCAGTTTCACATTAGTCTTTGCTGCTGATCTATCCAGATGCAACTCTTCTTCACTAAACACCTCATCAGCACCAGGCCTATATGGTTCATCCTCTGTACTATCATCACTATCATGACTGTCTGAGGATTCTTCTGAACTAAACAAAGCAACATAGGCTGTTTTGGCCTGTTTTTCCTTACGAATTGTTCTTGCAATATTTCCAGTAGCAGCGGCTCTTGTCAGTGGCTTCCTTTCACATGCTGCTGCTATTTTTACATTCTTACAGCTTCTCTTTGGTTTAGCCTTCTTGGTTTTTTTTCCTTTGGACCAAGGTTTAGAAATTGCAGTGGGTTGGAGCATTTTTTGTGGGATTTTGGGCTTGGTTTTACTGGGTTGGGCCATTATTTTTGGTGGTGGATTGGGCTTAAATCCAAGACTTACAGTGGGTTGAGGAAAAATTTTTTCTGGTATGTTTTGGTTACCAGCAGTGAAGCAGCTGACTCCTTTGGTTTTGATATATCAACTAGCTTTTTTGGCTCAGAAGTTGGAGTGCATGGTGTTGTGGTGGAAATTGGTGCTGTTGTGGTGGGAATTGGGTTGGTGGTGGGTTTGGGGTGGGAAAAATAGTTGGTATCAGCATCAGCTCCTTACTTTTAGATGCCATTGGTTCTGCTTCCTCAATATACACAGGTTCAGATACTCCATGTTCGTAGTACACATGAATAACCCCCTTGTTCTGCTGAGCCAGGTAACACGTCTCCATGAGCTCCTTATCATCTGCTATTGCTCTTAAACCAATTTGCAAAGGCCGATTAGGTACCAGCCACCAAGTTTGGCTAACCTTGTCATACCCAATTTTCTTGTGATAGTCTCGGACGAAAAATACATCCAGTGTGTCTGTATCAATATCCGGCAACTCAAAAATCTCTCCACCGTTGTAAGATATACTTTCATCAACCTCTGTGATAAACGACCATCCATGGTGAAATATAATAGTAATCAACAGATCACCCATCTGTCATTTTAAAAAAAAAATTCATTGATCACACCCATTGTTTGAAATCTAACATCACTGCTAGTAATAGATTGAAAATGTGAAAGGATAGAATAATCAATTATTGTCCACTAACAAGAAAGGAATAAACATTATTGATGTCACATCAAGAAATCAGATCCAGTTGTGCTGAGAAAGTGTGAAATCAAGAACATTATTTTGATGTAATTAAGGATAGCAGTTCTTTAGACACTAACTTCAATCTTGATGGATCAAACCATTAAAATTTACATACCCTATCCAACAACTAATCCACTAATCCAAACGAAATTTATCAAACAACTTGACTATTCCAATAGCTAAGTTAACTTGATTAGCAATTGCAAAACTTACTTTATAATTAAAGTTAACACAAAAAAATCTGAATGTAATTTTATTGTACCATATGTATGCAAGAATCCATTATCATCACACATTCAGTTTAACTAAACAGCATTACATATTACATTCAATTTAACTAAACCAACCCAATATAAAGAAAAGGAATTAGGTAAATCAGTCAAATTCAGAATCCATTATCATCACATATTAAGTTCGTTTAACAAGATTAACATGGATATCCCGAATGAGGTACAAGCCAATGGTGAGCTACAAAAAATTTCAACTCTCAAAAGATCTTTAGTTCTAGTGTGATCATGCAAACACTGTTTAAAAAATTCATTGATCAGAGTCATTGTCCTGAAACACATTAGCAATTTGGAAACTCCACAACTAAGTGCAATAAACCCTAACACATAAAGAACAAGTTTTTATATCATCAAAACACAAGAAACACTCTCAGTCTATGATTTTCTTGGCCAAACCACTACGAAAGCCAATTCTGATCAAACCCTAGCACAGAGCACAAAACAGAGGCGTTCATACCCATTGATTACAATCGGAAAAAAAATGGCCTGGACTTTTGTGAATATTACATTAACAACAATATCAAAAAATAGAAGAACCACATTTTTTTTTCATTTTTGGCTTACCTTTTTCAGAAAAATCGGCCTTCCCAACTTTGTGTATGAAGGAGATGACAACAGCAATGCTCCAGAGCCTACGTCTTCCACTGAAATCGGTGCGGTTAATGCAATCGCACATGCGCCATTGGTGACTGTATCGGAGAAGAAGAAACCTCACTCTGTGTTGTGTTTGTTTTGTGTTTTGAGAGGAGGGAGACAATACGTTATTGAAACGTTGAGGGAGGGACGTATTCAGTGTGAAACGACGTCGTTTCATGTCATTTTGGCGCCACAGCCAAAACGGCGTCGTTTCTGTAACGCCCACTGTCACGAAACTTGCCAATTCAGCTTTCCGGTTGCGCCACCTGGCCAGAAATTGTCGGAAGGACAACTTTGAGTTCTGGAGTGCAAGTTCGGGGATGAATTTGAAAAATTTTTAAGTTCAGAGACTACTATAAAACTCGAGTGCAACTTCAAGGACTACATTGAGACTTATCTCGTGGGTTGAGACTAAATTTTATCCAACCAATTCGTTACTCTATATACACAAAGAATAAATATCGAACCAAAAACTTTTGGTTTATATAAAAAACTTTTAACCATTGAAATAAGATTTTTAATTAAAAATTTTATACTTTTATTTATATAAAAACTAATTTTGTGGAATGATCAAATTGTTTACGTTAAATTTTTAATTTATATACTCATCAAATTCTTGTATATTAACTTTCTTTTTATGATCTATAGATAGGGTTAGATACTGATGAATTTAAAGTAGATAAAATTAGAATTGATATATTATAAAGCTGTTAGTAAAGTTATTAGAGTTAGAGTTAGAGTTTGCATAGTTCCTATTTATTTCTAGCATTTATTAGCTGAGTAGGAATTCAACTTTCTTTTTACATGAATGATATCTACAATGATGATGATGAATTGATGAGGGCGACGGGACAGCTCCATGTCTCCAATACCTGCATTTAGATAGAGGAAAAAAAAATACTTATTATTTGTGATTATTGAATGAAGTTAATTTTCTTCTACATTTTGTTTCAAGTCTCGCTTGAGTCAGTTGTACCGACCATCCACCAATAATGTTATATATTATTGTAGTAACCATCAATCCAATTGCAATTGGCGCTCTATATGTTTACACTTTAATCAAATATTTAGTTCTAAATATAAAGAAATACTTTTAAGCATTAAATAATACTGATGTTTTCTTTAAAGATTTTTGTCAGGTTTAATCAATTTTAGAGTATATAATATTATAAAGAACTGAAACTCCTAGTCTAATGGTTTTTACTTTGATGGAGAGGGAAATGACACTACCAGAAATGCGGTGATTAGCCACGGAAAAAACCGTGGCTAAAATCAAGAAATTCTGTGGCAATTAAGCTTTAGCAACGAATACATTTCTGTGGTTAACAAGGGCGACGCCTTTTCAGTTAGTCACGGTTTTCGGTCGGTTAGCCACAGTTTTATGATCCGTGGAGACATCTGACTAGCCACGATTTTTACGTTATTGGCCACACTCTAAACCGTGGCTAAATGACAACATTGTAACCAACAAGTATAACTTTGCCACAATTTTTCTGTGGCTAATATTGGTAAGCTGGGCTTTTTTGCCACATTTTTTCTATGGCTAAACATTGTTGGGTTATTTAGCCACGGTTTTTCCGTGGCTAATCATAAAAGATAAATTAAAAAAAATTAAATAATAATAATAATAATAATAATAATAATAATAATAATAATAATAATAATAATAATAATGCTACTTAGAACAAAATTATATCATACAAAATTAAAAAGATTAGCCATATCTATATAAGTAGTATTTTTAGTAATAAACATATGAAATTTAAGTAACAGTGTTAAAAAGCAAATATTCTGAATTAAATGAGTTTAAACTATTACAAAATCAAGTATTAGAATGTATCATTATTAGATCTCTAATATCTTCATTGGGATATCTGCAAAAATATTCAAATAAGATTGTGTTATCTCTTAATTCATGAAAAAAAAGTCCCAAGACATTATTTAAAATAATATTTTAATGTACTTGAAAAAAAAGTAGGAATGCATACCCAATAATGCTGAGTTTTCATTTTCACAACATAAAACATCTTATTGAACTCGTCATCAATCAATATATATATTACTAAACTTGATATCCTAGACTTGATATCCTGGTGAACAACTTTCAATTCAATTGCTTCATGTAAGTAAATAAGCAAGCCTGTCAAGAATGAAGGAGGTAAAATAGATAGTGATATTAATGATATTTTCTCATATTAAAATCTAACTATAGTATTATTTAACGAGAGAAAAGAAGAATACTGTTAACCAGATATTGAATTGCAATCAAAACCATTTAGAGACAAAGAACTTAAAGTAAAAATAAAAATGTGTTAGAAATTACCAAGGTCAATATTTTAAAGTAGAAAGTTGAGCTTACCAAATAACTGTCGAATAAAACTTTCATGCGGACCTCCTAGGGAAGTGTTCCTTGTTCCCCGGCAACATGCATCCATTACTCTAAATTACCATTATTCACATATTTATCCATTAGCAGCTTAAATATTGAAACAAATACTAAAACAAAAATGCTATTGATAATACAAAGAAATAGATAATTAGATACTATGTACTCGGGAGTTTGAACAATTTAAAAGAAAACACAAATTTGGATGGAGATCCCAGTATGGACAAGAGCCAAAGTTGCAGCACTGATACACGCAGATTTAGATCTAGTTCCTACACAGGAATATTGGAAAAGAGTTAGTGAATAGTCAAAAAAATAGTATTTTAAATAAAAAAAGAATAAAGATTCGAAAGAATATTAGATAAACATAAAAAGGGGCTGCTTAGGGTTCCTTCCATTCTTCTTTGTAATTCAGGATTGCTTGCAAAATCTTGATTTCTCTATTTTGGGACCTTCTTTGTTGACTCAACGCTGAATTTATTAAAGATACAGAGAAACTGAACAATAGTATGAACCTGTGAGAGAGTTCTTCCGATTTTCTAGTGAGTGGGCTTTACTTTGATGTTGAGTGAAAATTACTTTTAAGTTTTTCGCCAAAAATTTCACTTGTATTATTGTAAAAGTTCATTTGAATTTATTTCAGTAATTGAGATTTTTAATTTAAATTAATAGTTAACTATAAAAAATATAAATTATAATATATCCCATATTTCAAAGAGTGTACATACTACTCACTGTTTCAAAAATAAACTTACACTTAATTTATGTTGGATATTTTTTTTACTAAATTGATAAAAAGATAATAATGAAAAAAATAAAAAATAAAATTTAGGAAAACTAATACATATTGTGAATTAGAGACAAAAAAAGAGTACTCTTTTTTATCATGAATTTTATATATACTTTTAACATTTATTCTCAATTAATTAAAACAATAAATATGTACTCTTTTTATACTATTTCAACTAATGCATCTTCCGGTTACAAAAAAAACTAATGCATCTTTGGTTACTCAATGCTAAATTTATTAAGGATACGAAAAAACTGAACAATAGTCTGAACATGTGAAAGAGTTCTTCCGATTTTCTAGTGAGTGGGAAGTTATTTTTTTCCGCCTAAAATTTCAGTTGTGTTATTGTAAACGTTTATTTGAATTTATTTCAGTCACGTAATTGAAATTTTTAATTTAAATTAATAGTTAACTCTAATAAAAAAATATAAAATTATAATTATATATCATATTTCAAAGACGGTATATACTAATTAGGATTATGAATTTTGACTCGGATTTAAAAAAATAAAAAAAAATTACCAGGGAAAAAAAATTAAAATTTTGTAACTATTTCAAAAATAAACTTACGTTAACTTATGTCGGAAAAAAAAATTAAAATTTTGTAACTATTTCAAAAATAAACTTACGTTAACTTATGTCGGATATTTTTTTATTAAATTAATTAAAAAAATAAAAAAATAGAAAAATAAAATTTAAAAAATTAATACATATTGTGAATTAGGGACAAAAAAAATATACTTTTTTTATCATGAATTTTATACTTTTATCGTTCATTCTCAATTAATTAGAATTATAAATATGTACTCTTTTTATATTATTCCAACTAATGCATATCTTATCAATTGAAAATGACTGAAAATGAGAGAGAAAAAATTATGGACAAACTAGATAAGTTTGCACCCTTAAAAATTGAAATTTATTATTAAGGTTTAAATTTGGAAAAAGGAGGAACTGCATATAAAATTTTTGAAAGGGATGAAAGGAAATACTAGAAGCGCGTAATTTGAAAGTAAACATCGTTTAATTTCGCCACGGTGAGCATTGGTTTTGTGGCAATTGAGAGAATCCAATTCAAATTGGCCACAGACAAATAAGAACGTGGAAAATTTTTGCACAATTTAACCACGGAAAAGTAAAACGTTACAAGTGATTACAACGATCATGGAAATTTGTCACTGTTTCTTGTTCGTGAGTATTTTTTCGTGGTAAACTACCGTGTTTTTAGTAGTGTGAATATAATTACATGCAAACGTATCTTTCAAACTACACACTTTAAAAGACAACAAATAAATAAAAAAGTACATGAAGAAAAGTCATATAACGCACTGGGCTAGAAAATGATAAGTATCTCAAGAATTAGAAAAAGACCAGAGAGAAAGCATGGCTGGTTAATTACAATTTGAAAAAAAAAAAGTTAACATGGATAATGGGAGAAAATAGCGACATAACAACAAAGTATACACCTTTTTAAATAAAACAACAATAATAATATATATAATTGGCATCCGAATTTCCAAAAAAATCTCCTTGTGCTTATCATATGCTACATGAGATAATATATTCAAGAGCTACGGGTAAATGTTTATTTCAGTTTCTGGCACATTTTCTTTAAAGAACTAATTAAGAATTCTTTAACGATCTAAAAATGTCATATTGGTCCGAAACTATAAAAAATCTTAGAAATTTTCATTTTTAAATCAGTTAACAAATGATGAGATATAAGTTTAAGTTAATATCTCACAATTGATTAGTTCTATAATTACTCACTCCCATGCATAAATAATATTATCATATTTATAAAAATCGTTAACCACAAAATATCAACTTGCAATGAGGGTAAAAAATGTTGGGCCGACCGTGGGGAGCTCTCGACCATTGAGGAGACTTCAAGGAGGAATCAACTAAGAGAACATAAGATGAGAAGACACCACATCCAACTCAAAACCTTAAAGTATTAAGTTAATAGATTTCTCATCTTATAAACTCTTCACTCTTCCTTGTTTTCTTTGATGTGAGACTAACTTTAACACTCCTCACACTTGTAACACTAACAAAAAATTTCTAGTACCTAATCCATAATAACTAACTTGCTTCGTTAATAACTGACGCACAAAATAAGTGGCGGTAACTTTGGTAAAGAACAATAATGATATATCTAAATTGTTTTGCTAATAATGACTATGATCATATATCTCTTTTTTTCAGCAAAGTTTGAAACTTTGAATAGTTAAAATCTTGGAAATAATAAGTTTTGACATGTTAATTAATTTTATAGCTTCCAATTTTATGATACTTCTAGTATAATGATACATATGTAAGTTGATTTATCAATTGATGATTATTACCAATATTACATTCTTTAAATTAAGTGGGTGGAATTAAAATCTTTTTCGATTTATAAAATAATTTAGTTTTCAATAGTATTGTAAAATGTAAATATATTTGCTATTTGTTTTTCAGTAAGATAATATTTAATTAGTATTTTTTTTGCATTCTCTAATTTTATGAAATCGAATATCAATATACTTCAATCTTTATGAAATATTAGATTTTTATACACTATCATAGCTAACTTATCACAAAATATTATTTTTGGAGTATTTTGTTTCTTTGTTAATTCTTTAAGAAGTCTTCATATAATTGTACTGTTTGCATTGTACTTATTGTTATTATATATTTTATTTTTGTTGTAGATAGAATAACTACTGGTTGTTTTTTTTTTAATGATAAGAAATTAGACCAAAACCATTGAACCAATGTAAATCATGAAGTATTTTTTTTTATATTTCTAGTCCAATCACTATTAGTGTATCTAACATACAAGATTTATTTTATTAATATTTTCATAATAAATATCATTATTTAAAGTGTTTTTGATATAGAAGAATCATTTTTACTACTTATAAATAGTTAAAACATGGCTCTTCCATAAATTTACTTAGTAATTTCACTCCAAACATAATATCTAATCTAGTTGCAGTCAAATACTTCAAGCTTTCAATCAAACTTTTTTAATAAAATAGGATTTACAACTCTTACTTTATCTACTCTCAACAACTTGAACTTTTCTTCTACGAGTAGAAACTAATTTTATTAAATGTTTCATTTGAAATTTTTTCAAAATGTCATTTACATATTTCTTTTCAAAAGTGAAGATCACATCATCTTTCTGAATAACATTGAAGCTAAAAAAATAAGACATCTAAATCCGAATTTGTCATTTCAAAGTGTTTTATCATAACACTCACATAACACACTCACACACACTACAGGATTCGAACCCACGTGCAGCTCCCAACAAAGCAGGTGATGCTACCATTGATCCAAGGCCTCGGCTGTAGCTAATATTACTTTAAAATAATCAACCTTACTATTGAATTTATACTTTATTTTGTAAACTCATTTTACTCCGTCCAATCAACTTTACATATTATTGGGTAAGCCCAATAACATGTTGCTTCCTTATGAAAGCTTCAACAACTAAAATTACAATCAAGGCCTTAACAAATTAAAATATTCAAGTTTCGGGTCTATAAAACAAACCAAAGCCCATAAAAGTCCCAAACCAGAATAAGAATGCAACGACCCATCATCAGTGATAATCATTAATCACACACCATCTCAATGACATAATTACCTACACTTGATCAGAACGTAATCATGTGATAATTGATCAACTCTGCGACAAGCGCTAGAACAAACTGCAATTTATTTAAAAATGGTTTCATTTCATCCACACTTAGTCACATTTAGGTGCTGCCAACGTTAATCTACACATGTAGATGGAATTCCTCTATCAAATAATAGAATTTGCCTTTGTTTAAATGCTTATTTCGGTCTTTTAACTATTTTATTGACAGGTTACATCAGCTACTCCCGTTTGTTAAGCGACACTGAATTCTCTAATGTTTTCTAAGATAATGTCATTATTTAGCTACATTGTAAATACTAAATACTACTGTACTATTTTTTTTTTTTTTGAAGTGTAAATAGTATCGCTCTCTAAGATTATGATTGTGAAGTTCTTGCAGTTGGAAAAACAGTCAGTATAGTTGTCCAACTCTGATCATTGGAAATTGGTCCACCAAAGTTGATCTTCCTATTACAAGGGCCTTAGAAACTTGATCCATTGTTGGGCGAGAACGTGGGCTTGTTGTCAAGCAAGAAAATGCCAACCTTGCAACCAAGATCACCTCCTCAACAATTGGACTCTTGGGGTTAGGTTGAGGAAGCCTTTGATCTAAGATATCAATTAGTAACAAATCATTGACCATTGATGCTGTTGATGTTGACATTAATGATGAAATGAGATCTCCAGGGTGCTTTCCCATGATAATCTCCAAAGCTAGTACTCCAAAACTATACACATCACATTTCTCATTCACTTCCATAGTTTGTGCAAGTTCTGTTCCAAAATAACACAAAACAAAGAAGCAAAATATAATTACTAAGTCAATACTTTCTTCATAGAAAACTCAAAGATACAAGTAAATATATAATTTAGAATTTGAAATTACAAGTATATTTTACTTTAATAGTTGAAATCTATACCATGTAAGTAATTAATTGCTTGTAAAATATAGTTATTTTGAGTTTTTAACGATGTATCATATTAAATGACATGTTAGCATGTGAAAGAAAGATTGAGAAATAATGTGTAACTTGTCACACAACTTCAACAATCAGTTTTACATTATCACTTAATGCATCTCAACCATAAGTCCATAAGCAAAATTGAGCTGTAAAATATAACTCTAAGCACCAATAATGATTCATGAAATATAATCTAAAACAAACAGAACAAGTGAAAAATGATGTGATCACTATCATTTCAAGTTGTAAGGGAAAAGGTGTAACCTGGAGCAGCATAGCCAAAAGTACCAGCAAATGTTGTCCAACAATATGAACCAGGCTTGAGAAACTTAGCAGTCCCAAAATCTGAAACATGAGCTTCATACTCTGAATCCAACAGAACATTCTTGCTTGAAATATCGCGATGAATTATAGAAGGCGAACAATCATGATGCATGTAAGACAAAGCATTCGCGACGCCCTTAACAACATTCACCCTCTTCTCCCAATCAAATTCAGCAGCATGTGTCTCATTGCTTAGTATTTGATCCAAGCTTCCACCATCCAAGAACTCATAAACAAGAAATGAGAACTGTGAATGTGAACAGAATCCATAGAGCTTTATGATGTTCCTGTGCTTTATCTGTGTCAATGCTTGAACTTCAGTTGTAAAAGCCTTTGTTGTTGAAACTTCTCCATCAGTTACTACCACATTATGAAGCTTCTTCACAGCAACAACTTGTCCTGAAGGCAATTCAGCTTTGTAAACATGTCCTTGGCTTCCAACACCAGTGAGATAGTAATCATCAAAATTCTTAGTAGCATCAATGATGTTCTCAAACATGATTTTCCCATCATAGCTCCATATTGTAAAGTGTGGTTCAACTCTTCCTTCTTTGGCTTGGACTTCACTTTGGTTTCTCAATTTCCTTTTACTTCTACAAAGAAAGTACATTGCAATTCCAACCCCACAAAGAACCATTGCTAGACTCACCAAAGTAATGATTAATACCAACAATAAGATGTGTTTTTTGCTGCTCTTTTTGAGGTTGGTTGAGCATTGAACCAATCCTTTGATATTCCCACACAAACCTTTGTTGTTCTTGAATGAACTAGCATTGAGAAAAGCAGGAAAATTTGGAATTGGCCCTTCTAGCTGGTTATCTGACATGTTCACATATTCCAATGTCAGGCTGAATTTTGATGGAATAGTACCTGAAAGATTGTTATGTGACAAATCTAACACTTGCAAGTGTTGCAACCCTCCAAGGCTTGTTGGTATTGTTCCATCCAATGAATTTCCACTGAGATCGAGAGATACCATTGATTGGCCAAACACAGAGGGAATGCTTCCACCAAGCTTGTTCTTGCTCAAATTCAGCTCCCTTAGCTTCTGTAACTCCACAACTGCTTTTGGTATACCGCCATTCAACTTGTTTCCTCCAAGATTCAAGATCTCAAGACTCTGAAGCTGTCCAATTTCTGTTGGAATGTTTCCTGAAAGAAGGTTGTTGCCAATTTTGACTTGGACTAGTTTCTTCAACTTGCCAAGTTCCTTGGGAACTTTTCCAACCAACTGATTCGACGAAAGATCGAGCATACCTAAATTGGTTGCCTCAACAAGTTCCAATGGTATAACACCAGTGACATTGTTGCTTCCAATTATAAGACTAGTAAGTTTAGGACATTTTCCCCAGTTTGGAGAAATGTGGCCATAAAACTTGTTGCCACTGAGATTGATGTAGTCCAAATTTGGATATACACCAAAATCTTCTGTTATGTTACCTTCAATGTGGTTTGAATCAAGCCTTATTCTAAGGATACTAGAGCAATTCTTCAAGGTTCTTGGTACTGGACCAGTGAAATTGTTATGATCAGCACTGAAGTTGGTTAATGCACCACCTAAGCATATTTGTGATGGCAAACTACCAACAAAATTGTTCTCAGATAGCTGCAAATTGCCCAAGTTTATGACATTATTCATCTCCTCTGGAATGCTACCATTGAACTTGTTTGTGGCCAACTGAAGATCAGTGAGCCTAATTAAGTTACCTAAAGTTGAAGGAATAGGACCAGAGAAATTGTTCTCTGCAAGGACAAGAACATTCAAATTGACCAAGTTTCCTATAGTTGAAGGAATTTGTCCTGAGAATTTGCTTTGGTACAAGTACAATGTGGTGAGCTTTGTCAAGTTTCCAATAGAATCAGGAATAGGACCAGACATTTGAGTTTGAGACAGATCAAGCATTTCAAGATTAACCAATTTCCCAACTGAACTTGGGATTGGACCAGAAAAATTATTGGTGGAAAGTAAAAGGTTAGTCAAGTTAGTCAAGTTCCAAATGGAGGGTGGAATTGGACCAAAGAGGTTGTTTTGAATGAATTGAAGAAAAGTCAAATGGGTCAATTTTCCAATTTCTGAAGGGATAGTGCCAGAGAGAGGACAATATGACAAATCAAGGAACCTCAGGTTTGTTAACATTCCAATCTCCTTTGGAATTGATCCTGTCACAAGAGAATTTTCTGCAATTCCTAGATACTCTAAGTTCCTCAACATCCCAATTTCTTGGGGAATTTTGCCTTCTAGATTATTTCCTCCTAAATCTAGGTGTGACAAATTGGTCAAGTTTGCTATATTAGCAGATATGCTACCATTGAGAAGGCAGTTAGAAAGATCAAGCTTATGTAATGACCTTAGTGCCCACATTTCATTGGGAATTGAACCATCGAAACGATTATAAGACATGTTCAAATTGGTAATTCTAGACAAGTTACCAATTTGTGGAGGAATGGTACCATAGAAGGAATTGTTGTTAATGTCTATGCTAACAAGGTTGGGAAATGAAGAAAAGTTTAGTCCATGGAGTGTACCTTCAAGTCCATAATTTGGAAGAATTATGGTGGAGACAGAGTTTGACTTATTATTATCACATTGAATTCCTTCAAATTTGCATGGACTAGTGGTGCTGTTCCAAGATGATAGAAGACTTTGACTATGGTTGTCAAGGGTAGATCTCCATTTCAGGAGAGCATTTGCTTCACTATCTTCATTATCTCCAACAACTTGGGTTGAAGGGAGTGTTAGAATCATACACATGATGAATGTGATGAACATAATTTGAGACAATAATGGTACCAAGATTCTTGTACAATAATTGGATTTGATTTCTGAATTCTGATGATTATTGAAGTTGGTATGGCCGTATAGATTCTCATATCATGTATTATATTATGTTATAATATGGCCTATGGGAATCGTCTATGGTGAAAATATTCGAAATTAGTGGCCCTCCTTGCATCTGTACGGTGATATCTTTTATAGGAGAATCTGTCCCAAAATTTCTTATATTTGCAATTCATGCCTATTGGATTAGATGAATGAATGAGTACTGAGTTGGCTTTGTTAATTATAAATGACGTTAGATTTTGGACTTCTATTTGAAAATAAACTGGGCTCAGGCTGGGTATAATATGGTGGATTTTATATGATAGGAAAAGTCCGATATTAATGTTTTGACATAACCTGTTGGGTTGAGATCAGATTTGAGAGACACCGTTTGGATAAAAATAAAAAAAAATAATACAAAAATATTATTAAAAAATTATATTAAAATTAGTTATTAAAATTAATTATTAATATATTTATGTATAAATATATATAATTTAATTTATTTTTAATATGTATTTATATTTTAATATATATGTTGATGTGTACGTAGTATAATCGAAAATAATAATAAATATAACAATAATAAAAATTGCTATTTTTACAATAAAATTAACCATCATATATTTATATATAAATACACATATTATTTAATTTATTTTTAATATATATTTTATATTTTAATATATATTTTATACTAATAACTAATTTTAATTGTTAATTTTAATATACATATGATATGGTTAAATAATAATATTAATAATTCATTAATGATATGAATAAGGTGTGATATATAATACTTATGAATATCAAAATACATTCTAATTATTCACTGATAATAAGTAGGTAAAGCAATATTAAATCTATAAATCATGTGTCTAAATGCGATTTTGTCTAGTATACCAATTATAATCGTGGCATAATTTATTAATACCGGTTCATAGATGAGCAAGAATACTTTATCTGGCAAATTACTCATAATCTATGAAGTACGAATATTTCGCTAAGTTAGCGTGTCTGTGTGTTGGATACATTTCAGACACGACATTTATCGATACTCATTTGACACGCATGTCTATTGTGTCTAATCGTATCTTAATAAAAAATATAAAATTCTTCTCCGAACACGTCTGAACACACCTAAATACCATCATGTATCTGCGTGTCCAATCTTATTCTTAATATATATTCTTAAAATAAATTTAGATATAGTATATATTATTATTCATTAAAACAAAAAATATTTTAAATACTTGATATAATTAAAATAAGATATTAAAAATAATTAAAAATTTTAATTTATATTTTAATATCAATAAAATATCAAAATATCATTATAATTTATCTAAAAAATACTTTATATTGTATATATATGCGTGTCCTGTATCATGTAAGATTTTAAAATTCGCATGTCGACTTGTCCCGTGTCATATCGTGTTCCATATCCGTATTAGTGTCTGCGTATCATAGCTCATAATACTAGTAACATGTTTGACTTGCATGAACCCCTTAACTGAAATAGAATTATCAATATAAAGCTCTCAATAAGTTATTATAATTAATATAGGTTTATATGATTCATATATTAGATATACAATCAGCTATCCCTATATGTATTTAACTATTTAAAAATTTGAAATAAATAATTTAATTACATAATATTATTTTTTTATTTATCTAATGAGTGTACTTGAATTGGGTCTAATTATAAAAATAAAATTAATTTTAAGTATAAATATGATAAATAAAAATAAAAACTAGTATAATAAATTACTCAATATATAAAATGTTAAAATAATTTTTTCGATAAAATAAAATGTTAATCTAATTTTTTATTCTCTCGACGAAGTTATATGTTTTATTATTTTGTCATCAATTTAGTGATTTTTACTGTTAATTTTTAAGCTTTTATTTTATTATATGTAAATATGTGGCATATTTCTAAAGTAAATTAATAAATTTGTGGATTTAGAATATATTTTTGATTCTTAGAACTAGTAATAGAGAAATATTTTTTGTACAATACATAATTAAACATATGCATCAAATCTTGTTTTTGAACCTGTGTTAAAATTTATTTAAAAAACATAAAAAATGTAATTATTTTAATGAAAAAGAAAGAACAAAATTTTTAATTAAATTCCTATTATTTCATTCGAACATATTATTGCTATAATTTTTTAATTTTTCTGATATTTATATATAATTTTAGTTTCAAATTATAAATGCAAGTGTATCATCAATGGCCGTTAATTAATTTTATTATTAAATGTGTATAAAAACAAATCAATGTAAAATTAGTTAGGATAATAACTTATTCATAAATTAATCAAAATATTTTAACTTGAAATATGAAGAATAAAAATTTTGTTGATAAATTAAATATAATAAATAATATTTTAACAATGAAACTATTTACTAATTTTTTTATTTTTTAATCTGAGTTATATTTTTAGTTTAATTAATAATATTCAAGGAAATTGATTTCAATATATACATTTTCGCCCCCGCACTACAATTCAATTCAGTTTGTGTATATAACATTTAAAAAAAATGTTAGCGGAGAGGCCCCTCCACCAATGTTATTATATCTCAAATTGACCCCAATATTTTTAAAATTTAAAAAATAATTCTGGTCCTTCAAAAACCATAATATACTTTTTCCTTCATAGAAGCTTCCATGTTATATGTTATATTATAAATAGTTTCACAAGGTAAGAAGAAACCGAGTGTTATAGGTCAATAAATGACTACAATGTAAATAAACATGGTCCTTAAACTATGCATAAATTGAGACAAACGTTTCGTAACTTACGTTGTAACTATAGTTAGTTTGTCCTTAAATAAAGTCACGTTCCCATTTTGGTTGTCATAAATTATTCTTCTGTCTATGTTGTAAACAATGTCCATGGCTCCTTGTCTTTCATGATCAGTCGCATTGCTTTGAAGAAAATTAAGCATGAGTATCTTTTATTTTATTTTAGTTTTCTATAGGATTTTGAATATACATTACTTTAGAAAGCAAGTTGGCTAAAGAAAATGTACGTCAATTATTCACTGGACTAAAAATTATTGTGTCTGAAAGGATGGGGTGATCATTTTCAATTGCTTGGAAAAAGACAGATATATAAAGAACGAATTACACTCACCAAAAAATAATTAGTCCCTTAATTTAATTGGCCGGGATGCTTCCATAAGGAAAAAAATCATTCTTTAAGGAAAAAATTAGACTAAGAGATTGATTAATGGTATTGTTGTCTTTTTAAAACAAAGTGTTCGTTGGTCCTTAATTCTTTATAGGTATACATTTTATTTAAATAGGTCCTTTTTAATGACATGATATATAATTGGTCTCTTTATTTTATTAATTAGTTTTTGTTAATGTTTCTTGTATATTTCTCATATTTTTTAATTATTTAAATGTCCATGTGATTGTACATATGATATCTTTTTTTCTTTATATATATATATATATATATATATATATATATATATATAGATGTTCATAATTTAGTAGTATGAAAGATAAGTACTTACAAGTAATGGAAGCTATATATATGATTAATAGTTTTGTAGCTAATTATATTACTATAGGAAGATTAAAAAATAGTTTAAATTCATTTTATTTAATATTTATTCATTTTAATAATAATTAATAAATATTAAATAAGATAAATTTAGGTGTTTTTTTATCATTTTTGTTGTTACTAAATATTTTTATGAAAAAGCAATTAATTAATTGTACATGTTTTACAGTTTTACTTCTTTTATATATAAAAGAAAGAGAGTGAAACTGAGATTATATATTATCCACATATTAGGTTAAAACTTTTGGTCATTTAGATAATTGGTTTTACTAATAGAGTAATAGTTCATCAATAATGTTCTGATGATTCTTTTTTTTTTTTATCAAGAAGCTAATAAGCATCAAGCATGTATATATAGATGGCAAAAACAAACAACGCATTATTATGACGATAAATAATATTGGTATAGAAGACCCATTAGATATCAGAATGGATTTTCTCAAATTATTTAATAAATTATGATCTTTTATTTTATATTTTTTAAGTGAAATAAAAGAAATATATAAAAAAATATTGAATAATAAAAAATTATATTTTATTAAATAATTAAAAAAATTAAGAAAATTTATTCTTGTTAGACACTCTTGAGTTTGTCCAACCTGTGGTTCTCAACATTATCATTATTTTCTTAATAGAAGTATAAAAGACAAAAGAAAGACAACCATATAATAAGTCCTATCTTTACGGAGTCGTCGCTCTCTAAATCCGACTATATACCATTATTCTGCTAATTTTAATTTAGCTCAACATTCACGAAGATCATGTTTTAGATTTTGTACGTATAAATTAGATACACAATATAGTCCACGCGTTGCTAAGTTGGTCTAACTAATGCATGAATTTTGTCAACATTCTAATAGTTTCTAGGAAGAATAATAAAATAAAGATTATTTCTGTATGACTGTGTATAATGAAAGACGATCACGAGTAGTGTATGTACACCTATGTTACATATTATTAAAACAAGGGGAGAGGAATTAAAAAAAATATATATTTAATCTCATTTGTCTCGTATTCTCCTTCTTCCTGCCATCCTTAGTTAAATATAGGAGTCATCAGTCTCCGTCCCTCGAGCCTTGACTTTAATTATCGTTGTTACACTCACCTAACATACTTATGTTATACAAAAATATATACTAATTTGTTACTCAATAATTGGCCCACAACAACAACTTTAAAATTGAATTATATTCAAACAAATAACCTTTTTAAAAATCTTTTCAACCAAACTACTAGAATCTCAAATATCAAAATATTAGCAAAAGACTTCATCAAATCAGCAATAAAAATACAAATAATCACTTCAGAATAACTCAATAGGTACTAAATGACTCACTCAGTCAAAAGTACGTAATTCATTCCAGATCTCTTTAAATAATTCTATACTCTTATTTGAGCGTTGGAATCTCTTTGCAGGTGTCCAACACCGCCGCCCTTACGAAAAGACAACGTTCATTCCTCTTAATCCAAGGAAAACAAATTCAAACACTAGCGAAACAAACTATACTTCGAAAACGTCTTTACACATAGGAACATTTGACGCCCAACATGAGGCCCGATTTTCTAACCCCCACAATTTTTGAAAATATTTTTTGTGCTTTTTTCTCCTTTTTGCAGGTCATAACATATGGCAGACGAACATAGCCATGCTCCCTCAAACTCTAACCTGATCGAGCTTCTGGCCATCAATAAATCCCTCAGGACAGATAACTAAAGAATGGCCGAACTCTTGCGCCAGAAACAGCACAGCCAGAACAAGGAAGGAGAACACAAGAATGCTGGAAATAAGGACGACCCTGATGAACATATGTCAGAGGCTAAGCACGTCATACCAACAACATTGAAAACAATCACGAAAAGAACAAACCCCTTTTCGAGGGAGATCATGAGCTTTCAAATGCCTAAAAATTTTACCATACTAATGACCCTGAAGCCCTACGAAAGGATAGGAGATCCCAATATCCACGTCACTAAATTCTACAAAATGATGTTTATGAATAAAGAGTCCGATCCGATTTTATGTCGAATTTTCCCTACGTTCTTAGATGGAGCCTCCCCGATCTGGTTTTCTAACCTACCCGAAGGATCTATTTGCAGCTTTGATGAGTTAGCCGACTTGTCTATCAACAATTTCGTCGCATCCAAAATATATGTGCACAACTCTGACTACCTAAGCACCATAAAGCAAGGACCACACGAGAGCCTGAAGGACTACATGATAAGGTTCGCAGAAGCAACTACAAAAATACCTAATTTAAATCCAGAAGTACATCTTCATGCCCTAAAAAGCAGCCTTCGTCACGGGAAGTTCCAGGAAACCATAGTCATAACGAAGCCAAAAACACTAGCTAAGTTTCGAGAAAAAGCAACAAGCCAAATTGAAATTGAATAACTCCGACAACTGTGAAAAGAGGAGAAGTCTACCTCAAGCAGGGAAGATGAGAAACGAAACAAGCATGCAAATAACAGAACAGACCAAAGATCATTTAAACTCACGCCAAAGTTCGATAGTTACACTCCTATCAACACCAAAAGAGAGGACATCATCAGAGACATTCTACATTCAATACTTATTATCAAACCTCCAAGTAAGGCAGACACATACCAGGACCAGCGATACGTTGACAAATCCAAATACTGCACCTTCCATCAGAAATATGGACACACGGCAGATGACTGTGTCATAGCAAAGGATCTACTTGAAAAATTAGCTCGACAAGGCCTATTAGACAAATACATTGATACCCGGGGACGAAAATGAAACACGAAAAACTTCGGCCAACATTCCAAAATAACTGATAATTCCCGAGATAAAAGGAAGAAGGTAGATGAAGATACTAATCCACCACATCGAATAATAAATTGTCTGGTGATTTTGTAGGAGGAGGATGTACCAACTCGGCCAGGAAGAGATCTTACCGAACTATGATGTCAGTAACTGGATCAAATTCGTCCCAACCTATCAACCCAAACAAACCGGAGATCTCATTCCTCCCCAAAGACTACAAAGCAAATGATCACAACCTTGACGACCCAGTGGTTATATCTGCACAAGTCGGAGAACCATTGGTAAAGAAAGTCCTGATGGATCCTGGGAGTAGTGCAGATGTCCTATTCTACTCAACATTCCAGAAAAAAAAAGTGATAAAGCCCTCCAAGCATCATCAGGGGAACTGGTAGGTTTTTTAGGTGAGCGAGTCCCAATCCAGGGTTATATTTGGTTACAAACTACACTTGGAAATTATCCTAATTGTAAAATCATTTACATACAATATTTAGTCGTCGATTGCAAAAGTCCTTACAATATAATTCGAGGCAGACCTTCTTTGAATGCCTTCAATGCTATTATCTCCATTGTACATTTGTGTATTAAGTTTCTTTTGCATGACAACAAAGTAGTAACAATTCATGGAGATCAAAGAGAGGCCATGCAGTGTTACAATGCCTGCCTAAAGAATGAATATTCGAGACAACCTGAGCAACAGTACGTCTAAACAGTATACAAATCAGAGCAATCACCTCCACTGGCCAACTTAGATCCTCAGACTAACTATCAAAAGCAACCAGTGCCAATAGATGACCTCACAAAGTTTCAATTAATAACCGAGGAAAGCAAATACACATACCTCAGAAACGCACTAAAAAATGAAGAGCAGGAACAACTAGTCGAACTATTGAGGCAAAATGACGACCTATTCGTGTGGACTCCAGCAGACTTTCCAGGAATAGACCCGAACGTCATCTGCCACAAATTGGCAATCAATCCGTCAATCTAACCTATAGCTCAGAAGAAAAGACACATTAGCACAAACAAAAGGGCAGCTTCTTTGGAAAAAACTGATGAGCGGATATTTTATACGCTTTTTGGGGGTAATTTCTTGTAGATTTTAGTATGTTTTAATTAGTTTTTAATAGAATTTTATTAGTTTTTAAGCAAAAATCATATTTCTGGACTTTACTATGAGTGTGTGTATTTTTCTGTGATTTCAGGTATTTTCTGACTGAAATTGAGGGAGCTGAGCAAAAATCTGACTTAGGCTGAAAAAGGACTGCTGATGCTGTTGGATCCTGACCTCCCTGCACTCGAAATGGATTTTCTGGAGCTACAGAAGTCCAATTGGCGCGCTCTCAACGGCATTGGAAAGTAGACATCCAGGGCTTTCCAGCAATATATAATAGTCCATACTTTGCGCAAGGATAGACGACGTAACTTGGCGTTGAACGCCAAGTTCATGCTGCTGTCTGGAGTTAAACGCCAGAAAAACGTCATGATCCGGAGTTGAACGCCCAAAACACGTCATAACCTGGAGTTTAACGCCAATAAAGGCCTCTACTCGTGGATAGCTTTTATCTCAGCCCCAGCACACACCAAGTGGGCCCCAGAAGTGGATTTCTGCACCAATTATCTTAGTTTATTCATTTTCTGTAAACCTAGGTTACTAGTTTACTATTTAAACAACTTTTACAGACATTTCTTGTACCTCATGACATTTTCAGATCTGAATTACATACTTTGTGACGGCATGAGTCTCTAAACTCCATTGTTGGGGGTGAGGAGCTCTGCAGCGTCTCGATGATTTAATACAATTCCTTTGTTTTCCATTCAAACACGCTTGTTCTTATCTAAGATGTTTATTCACGTTCATGGATTGAGGAAGGTGATGAGAAACCCAAAAGCTCCTTAAGCTGGGTTCATCAAAGAGCTCAGATACACCACCTGGTTAGCCAATGTAGTAATGGTTAAGAAGAACAACGGTAAGTGGAGGATGTGCGTGCACTATACAGACCTTAATAAGGCATGTCCAAAAGACGCATACCCCCTCCCATGTATCGATAAACTAGTTGACAGTTCTTCCGATTTTCAATGTTTAAGCTTTATGGATGCTTATTCCGGTTATAACCAAATACTAATGTATTCGGCTGACCAGGATAAGACTGCTTTTATTACTGACAATGGAAATTTTTGTTATAAGGTCATGCCGTTCGGACTCAAAAATGCAGGTGCAACATATCAGAGACTTATGGACAAAATCTTTTCAAACCAAATTGGCCGAAACATAGAAGTCTACGTCAATGACATGGTGGCGAAGACACTACATGCAACAAATCACATTAATAACTTAAAAGAAATCTTTCAACAGCTTTGAATATACAACATGAAACTCAACCCCGAGAAATGTTCTTTTGGAGTACGAGGGGGAAATTCCTCAGCTTCATGCTCAGATGCCGAGGTATTGAAGCCAACCCCAAAAAATGCTAAGCGATACTAAACATGAGAAGCCCAAGAACGGTTAAAGAAGTTCAACAACTTACCGGACGGCTTGCAGCATTATCCCGATTCTTGCCTCGTATAGCACATCGATCGCATCACTTTTTCAGAACACTAAAAAAGCAAGAAAAATTCAAATGGTCTGAGGAATGTGAGAAGGCCTTTACGGAGCTCAAGACCATACTATCAGAACCCCCTAGCCTTCAAACGCTGGAGCTTGGTAAACCCCTATACCTCTATTTATCTGTTACTAATCATGCTGTTAGTTCTATCTTGGTAACTGAAATAGGAAAGCAACAACACCCAGTATACTTCGTCAGCAAGTCACTCCAACATGCCAAGGTCAGATATCCAAAGTTAGAAAAATTAGCCCTGACCTTGATAACAACAGCCAAACACCTGCGATACTACTTCCAAAGTCATACCATCATAGTCAAAACAGAACAACCCCTCTAACAAATTTTAGCAAAGCTCAAACTTGCTGGAAGACTGATTAAATCGTAAATTGAATTATCCGAGTATGACATCTAATACCAATCGCGAGGAGCCATAAAGTCTCAAATGCTAGCAGATTTCATTACAGAACTCACAGTAGACGAGCCCAGTCCAACCGTAAACAATTGGACACTATACGTCGACGGGGCTTCAAACAACAAGGGTTCTGGAGCAGGAATACTGCTTGAAGATGAATAAGGAACGACCTTAGAACAATCTTTACAATTCACTTTCCACGCAAGCAACAATCAAACAGAATATGAAGCACTCATAGAAGGACTAAGACTGGCCCACACAATAGGCGTAACACAGCTCAGCGTCAACTGTGATTCCCTACTTGTGGTACAACAGGTAACAGGTAATTTCCAAGTAAAAGACCCAATGTTATAAAAGTATAATGCTATTGTCAATATTCTTATTAATGATTTTCAAAAATTTGAAATTTCTCACATACCTCGGCAACAAAATGATAGAGCAGATATCTTTTCAAAATTAGCAACAACCAGAAGCCAAACTAAAACACCCATTTTATCTCAACTAAAACTTGATGTACCTAGTGTTATGCTAACAACAATTTCGAGTATTTCATAGGAAGAAGACTGGCGAAATCCTTTCATATATTATTTAAAAACAGATTTGGTATTCCTCATTCCATTATAACTGATAATGGTAGACAATTCATAGATAAAAAATTCACAACTTTCCTATAAAATTACAAAATAATTCAACAGTTCTCGTCTGTAGAACACCCGTAAACTAATGGTTTAGCTGAGGCTGCCAATAAAGTTATCTTACAGGGACTCAGGAAGAAACTCGAAGATTCCAAAAGAGAATGGGCCGAGCTCGTTCCAGAGGTACTATGGAGTTATAACACAACAGAGCAGTCATCAACAAAAGAAACTCCCTTCAGGCTGGTATACAGGTGCGATGCTATGCTACCTATTGAAATCTCTCTACAATCTCCTAGAACCAAAAGCTTGAATGAAGGCAACAACATTAAAAACAGAAGAACTGAGCTGGATCTCGTCGAAGAATATTACAACAAGTCAACACTTCAACAACTCGCTACAAAACGAGCCATAGCTCAAAAATATAACAAGAAACTCACACCGAGGACATTCCTAGAGGGCGACCTTGTTCTTAGGAAAATAGAAGATGCACGAAAACTACCAGGACATGGAAAGCTAAGTGCCAACTGGGAAGGCCCATTTTGGGTTTATAAAATCATTGGCAGAGGAGCATACAAACTCCAAACACGAGAGGGTATAATATTACCAAATAATTGGAACATTTCTTCCTTAAAATTGTACTACAATTAGTCTATAAGTCAGGCACGGTGATGTAATCTTTTTTCTACTACCAGATTTTTCCCTAAGTTGGATTTTGCTGAAGAGGTTTTAATGAGGTACACCACCCCGCATCTTTATAATTATTAAAAATTTTACAACCCAGCAACTATAAGTCCCTTCACGTATCTGTTTTTTATCTTACTCGGCCAAGCACCATAACAAATCCCACCAACTCGTAAGATGAGTTTTCAATCATTAAAAAATATTTTCAAACAAGAAAATAACACAAATTATCAAATACGCACTGAGAGTGCAATCACAAACCACCAGTCAAACAATACCAAATATTTTCGGCTAAATAATATAAGCCAATAGTTCCAAAACAGCTACATCAAACAGTTTTTGGCCAAAAGCCAGAAGTTCCAAATACATACACAAAAAAACAAACAGTGAATAATCACTGATCTATTACAAAGATTCACGGGGTATTCGGATTCTCACCCTCTTCCTCTTCTTCATTATCATCATCTTCCACCAACTCTCCACCAACAACGACCTTGCACAGATCCATACATGACAAATCAACTCCAGGAGCTAACAACCTCGCCTGCTCAGCAGCTCTATCAAAACCAGCAGCAAACATTTCGAGGCCGTGATCCTCCTTCTCAGTCTCGAGTTGTTTCTTTTCAACACCAAGTGCTACCAACCTAGCCTCAAGTGCAGCCTTCTCCTCTTCAAACCTCTTTCTAGCATTTTTAGTCAAGGTCAATTTCTCCTGCAACGTATTTACCAAATGCAGAGCGTCACGAAGCTTATTCCCCTTCTCCAAGTTTTCTTGCACTAACTGATCCACAGTCGCCTTATCAAAGGCATCTCGTGCATGCCTAAGCTCCTAAGTCCGGCCGATGCACAACATTAACAAACCAAAATCAAAACAAGAAACATTAAGGAAATCAAAACTATCAAAACACATACCTGCAGATACTGAGAAACACCGACATTCTCAACATCATGAACAAGCTTAACGTCGGCAGAATTCTGACCATACTCATCAGCTACTAAGGACATAGGGAAATGCTCACTCCACAACGATGTCAAATCCTTATCCCCCCTATAGCCATGAAGGGATCTCTGGTTCTCAGTAAATTTCCTCACCTGCTCCAAATCAACATCCCTCTCACCGAGCTTATCCTCGGCTAGGTCTACAATCTTTTCCTTTTTACCATCACCTCTCTTTCGTTTATAACTCACTTTCTTCTTTGGCGAAGGATGATCGACCTCCGCATCCTTCTCCACCATACCATGGCTACTCGAACCCTACTTTTCAACATTTTTAGTACGGAAGAAAGCACGAAGACTACTTGACGTCACCTTTGGAGCCTTTTCAACTGAAACAAAACAACCATATCTTAAGACATCACACAAGCAAAATCAATCAAAATACAACCAACTTTTACCCATATATCCTGACAAAGCATCCTTATCTGACTCCAATTCAAGAAGTTCTACAACAGACAACAAATCAGACGAACAAATATGGTTTACTAAAAATTCAACAATCATCTCATTCTTATACTCCATTCTATCCATTCCTAGGATCTGTCTCGGCCTCGGATCCCAGAACAAAAGAAACTTTTCCAAAAGACATTCATCCACATACTAAGGAAAATCATTTTCGGCAACGCCAATATTTAAAAACATTAATTTAAAACCCTTATAAGAAGATCTATACAAGCTGAAAATAGCGCGACCAGGAGCACTAGCCAAGTTCAACCAACACCCCCTCTTCACACCTTACACTGGAACAAAGGAAAAAACACCTCTAATGACGGCTCTAACTCAAGACAATCCATCAATATTTCAAAGGCCCTCACAAATGCCCATGAGTTCGGATGTAACTATGACGGAGCACATTTTAACTGCATTAATACCCCACACTCAAATTCTGAAAAGGAAAACCTAACACCCAATTCGACAAAAATGCAGATATACATAAAAAAGAACTCAAAACTTTCTCCACGATGGTAAACACGATCGTCAGCATTACAAGTCATAAACCTAACATTAACACCTGAACCTTCCCTAACCCACGACAATGAAGAACCCAACTGAGACAAACTGCGATCATCATCAAAAACAGATACCCACTTCTTTACCAAATCTGCAACCCAAGCAAAAACGTCACGTGGATCCCACTCAAAAACTTCCTCCACTATCTTATCATCTTTCTTATTACTCTCAACACCCTTTCTACCCCTAGCACTTCTCTTTGACACCTTTTTTCCCTTTTCCATTCCAGAAAAAAGTCAAGCAGAAAAAAAATAACAAAGCAACTAAATTAAGAGTCACTAACCTTTTCTGCTCATCTTCAGCAAATAACCAAACAACGTAAAATCCGAATGGATAATCTAAAATCCAAAACTTCACCCACTAACCCACTACACACAACCTCAGTAAACCAGTAAAAACCCTAAGCAAACCACAATCGTTGATCAAAATATTACCTCACGAATCAATGGACAATAGTGATAACCATTTCATTCCCCCAGACGCATTAACTACAGCGGTCTTTTCAAACAATTTCTCTCCCCTCCTCGTATTTTGCATTCACCGCCAAAACATCAAGCTTTCCCCATTTTTCAAAAAACTTGCCATAAACAAGTCGACCTGATTCCGAGCTATACAAAAGCTCGACCTGTTATAACTTGGTTATGCAAAATAGGTCTAGCTTGGGGCTATGATCCGTTACCCAAGAACCGGTCCACAATAACAACTTCGGAATCAGATTCGATCCAAACAAATAACCTCCTCGAAAATCTCTCCAACCAAACCACTAGAATCTCAAATATCGGAGCATTAGCAAAAGACTCCGTCAAACCAGCAACAAAGATACGAATAACCACCTCAGAATAACTCAATATATACTAAGTGACTCACTCAGTCACAGGTACGTAATTCATTCCAGATCCCTCTAAATAATCTCATACTCTTATTTATTTGAGTGTTGGAGTCCCTTTGCAGGTGCCCAAGCCACCATCCTTTACAAAAAGACGACATTCCTTTCTCTTAGTCCAAGAAAAGCAAGTTCGAACACTAACAGAATTAACTATACTTTGGAGATATCTTTACACACAGAAACATATACCATTTATATATCAAATCAATTATTAATATATTTGTGTATAAATATATATATATATATAATTAAATTTATTTTTAATATATATTTATATTTTAATATATATTTTTTACTGATAATTAATTTTAATATACACGTAACTTCTATATTATATATTCTTAGATTCTCATTACACATGCATACATCTCCCGTATTTGTTTTAAATTCAATGAAGACTTTTTGCTTTTTAAAAATAAATAATAAACTAATATATAAATACACAAGGAACATGCGTTGAAAAAAAATTACTAAATAAATGCGAGTGTGAAAAATAATAGGAGTTAAAAAGAGACCAAGAGTAATATAATATAATAAGAGACAACCCTATTTCTTTTCTTTGTTTATCTTCAAAAATAGATAGATGTTCCATTACATAAGGAGAAAATTTTGCAGATCAACTCCCTCCAATGCATAGAATTGAAAGTATATATACTTATTAATTAGTATACACAAAGTTAAAGAGCACCAAGAATATGGGTCGTTATATCTTTTACCTTCATCTTCTTGTTTTATCTTTTCTTCTTTCTACTTTCTTTCTGACTGCTGCACAAGCCACCAAAAAGGCAAGATCTTTATTATTATTATTATTAGCTTCTAATTACTATTATTTTTTCATTTTTCATACTGTGTTTCAAATAAATGAGCCTTCTAATTTTGTAAATTTCAGTGCTACATTGTGTACTTGGGAGCACATTCTCATGGTCCAAACCCTTCGTCTTATGACCTTGAATCCGCTACAAATTCTCATCATGATTTACTAACTTCAACCTTGGGAAGGTATATATAATTAAACAATCATATATATCATATATAGATCGACTAATAAGTGTAATTCACAATAAAACCATGCAGTAAATGGACTAATTATCGCATATATATTTTGATCATCATCATTATTCACATTGAATTCACAGCCATGAGAAGGCCAAAGAAGCAATTATTTATTCATATAATAAACACATAAATGGCTTTGCTGCACTACTTGAAGAGGAAGAAGCAGCACAAATTGCAAGTAAGATGCAATGGTTTTCCATTATTATTAATATTGTCCCTCGGGACTTAATTAATAAACAAAATTTATAGTTAATAATGTTTATCTGGGAATTCATCAATTTGGTGCAGAAAACCCAAATGTTGTGTCAGTGTTCTTGAGCAAAGAGTATAAACCACACACTACACGTTCATGGGAGTTTCTTGGACTGCACAGGAGGAATGGTATGAACACAGCATGGCAGAAAGGGAGATATGGTGAAAATACAATCATAGCTAACATTGATACAGGTAAGCTTTCTCCACACCGCACATGCTACTTCATATACTTCATAATCAAAATCAGAACCGCATATATTATTGATAATGAGTTGGTCCAATGGGATTATATTACCGTGAAAATCCATTGTTTTCATCTTAAATTAATCTTAAATTAATAATAAAAAATTTGTTAGACGATAATTTAATTAAATATTTAATAATTTGGTATCAAATAAATTGTAGTTAACAACAACTCTTTATGATGTAAGAATCTTTTATAAAATCTAGAGACAGTTGTAAATTAAACAAATTATGTAATTTGAACTTGAACCATGATATATATATGTAAAAATAATTATTGTTTATATTAAATTTCACCTTTTGTATATACATACAGGTGTTTGGCCTGAATCTAAGAGTTTTAGTGACAAAGGAATAGGCCCTGTTCCAACAAAATGGCGTGGCGGTAATGTGTGTGAAATTAGCAAAGTTCGTAGTTCAAAAAAAACTCCATGCAACAGGTTCTCTTCTTCCTTCAATAATATTTTCTGCAAACACAAATATATTCTATCATATATGCTTAATTGCAAATTTTATGAAGCACCAGATTCACCAATTCAATATTAAAAACTGATAAAATAATTTGTACTTGTATATCATTAAGCGTAAAAGAATTTTATATAGATAACTAATAATGTATTATGGCTTTAGTAAAAAATAATAAATAATGAGCTTTTAAATTTTGTTACTTAAAAATGTAGTGAAAAAGCATAAATCTGATTTTATAACCGTGTTTTTACCACATTAAAATTAAACGGTTAAAAAAAATAAAAATATTATTTGTACACTAAAATTATTTACTAAAATAAGCTACTAATATATTTATATATAAATACATGTGTAATTTAATTTATTTTTAATATGTATTTATATTTTAATATATATTTTATATTGATAACTGATAGTTGATTTTAGTATATGCTGATCCGAAGAATATTAGGGGCCAATAATTTTTGTGATTTGTAGCTATCAAATATTCAAATAACCATCAATAATAATTTTAATGGTATGAAATTAGTATAAAATTTCATCCAATAATTTATTTTTTTTACTAATTACATATGGTCAGAATTTAATAAAGTTGCTGACCTAAACTTTGCTGACCGCTCATAACCTAGTATAACTCTAAAAAAAATTACTTGGCTAGTAGTCTAACTGAGCTTATGCTATATTATGATTAATCAGGAAACTAATCGGAGCAAGATACTTCAGCAAAGGCTACGAGGCAAGCATAGGCAAAATTGCGCCATCACAGCACACGGCACGTGACTTCGAAGGCCATGGCACCCACACTCTATCAACCGCCGGAGGCAACTTCGTACCCGGCGCAAGCGTTTTCGGCAACGGCAACGGCACCGCAAAGGGTGGATCACCAAGAGCCAGGGTTGCAGCCTACAAGGTGTGCTGGTCAACGATAGACGAGACAAGCTGCCATGGCGCAGACGTGTTGTCCGCCATTGACCAAGCCATCAGCGACGGCGTTGACGTCATCTCCATTTCGGCTGGTGGCAGAACAGAGGTAAACCCTAATGAGATATTCACCGATGAGGTGTCCATAGGAGCGTTCCATGCGCTTTCAAGAAACGTTGTTGTTGTTGCTTCAGCCGGTAATGAAGGACCCACACCTTCAAGTGTTGTCAACGTGGCTCCATGGGTGTTCACGGTTGCTGCTAGCACCATTGATAGGGACTTCAGCAGTAACGTAACTCTTGGTAACAATCAACAAGTCACGGTAAGTTTCTATGATAAAATACTTTCATTTCGTACTTTTTTCAAAATTTATTTTAACATTTTTTAATGTGTAGAATTAATTTGGTCATGTTCATGTAAACTTGAATTACCAGGGAGCCAGTCTTTTCGTAAATTTACCATCCAGTCAATCCTTTCCTCTCATCCTTGCATCTGATGCTAGATTTGCTAATGCCACAATTCAAAACGCGTAAGTACAAATCCTATAAAACTTTGATTAATTGAAAAACAATATAAGAGATAGATACAAAGTCACGCAAATTTAATTTAATCATGTATATGTACTTGTCATACGTTATTGCAGTCAACTTTGTATGCCTGGAACACTTGATCCAGCAAAAGCAAGGGGCAAAATAGTCATGTGCCTTCGAGGTGGGAAAATAAGGTCGGTTGCTGAAGGCCAAGAAGCTTTATCTGCAGGTGCAGTTGGAGTGGTTATGGAAAACGATGCTCAAAGTGGAAACACAGTTCTAGCTGAGCCTCATGTTTTGTCCACTACAAATGTCCCCAAAAATAATCAGGACAAAAATGTTCATGATTATTACAACAGTACCACGTAAGTAATAATTATGCCATATATATAATAACTTAACAAATTCTAAGTAACATTTTGAAACACTATTAGTTGCAAGTAAATTTTAGTTCAACACTTCAACTTATGGTTACATAAAAATGTTTCAGGAGCCCTACTATTAACATGTCTGCAGCAAGAACATTGCTTGGAACAAAGCCAGCTCCAGTTATGGCCTCATTCTCATCTAGAGGTCCAAATCCAATTCAACCGTCAATACTCAAGGTTTATATATAGTCATTGATCCTCCTTAGTGACATATTATTCAAAATTTTATTTTGTTTTCTAACTACATTCCCCTGCTTTGTGTTTCAGCCTGATATAACTGCACCAGGGGTGAACATACTAGCTTCATATTCCTTAGCAGCAAGTGCATCTAACTTGCCATCAGACACACGCCGTGGGTTCCGGTTCAATGTGCTACAAGGAACTTCCATGTCATGCCCTCATATCTCTGGTGTTGCTGGTCTTCTCAAAACTCGTCATCCAAATTGGTCTCCAGCAGCTATTAAATCCGCAATCATGACCACAGGTACTCTAAACATGCATTTCTTGTTTATCCTAAGGCTAATTATTTTGTTAGGCAGACAATCACTTGCATATGAGAATTGACAGATGATTTGACATTTTGACTAAACTGTCGTCTAACAATTTTCAACTATCATTTTAACGTCAAGTTGTAGTCATGATTTTGTTATGCTATATGATTATTCATATGCATGCCTTACTATATTGTTTCTTTTTCTTCACTTTTTCAGCAACTACTCAAGATAACACCAATGGAGCTATACAAGATGCATTTGATAATACATTAGCCACACCTTTTGCTTATGGTTCAGGGCATGTTCAACCAGACTTAGCCATGGACCCTGGACTTGTTTATGACATTACCATTCTTGATTACTTGAGCTTCTTATGTGCTTCTGGATACAGACAAAACCTCATTGCATCACTCAATTCCAACAAGAACTTCATATGCTCTGGATCTCACAGAGTAACAGACTTAAATTACCCTTCAATCACATTACCAAATCTCGGATCTGACGCAGAGAATGTTACTCGCACGGTTACTAATGTTGGACCTCCAGGAACATATGTTGCAAATGCAAAGTTGCCTGGATTTAACATTGTTGTGGTGCCGAGTTCCTTAAAGTTCAAGAGAGTTGGTGAGAAGAAGAGGTTCCAGGTAATTGTGAAGGCAAGAAGTGTGAGTCAGAATGGGAATTATCAATTTGGAGAGTTGAAATGGACAAATGGGAACCACATTGTTAGAAGTCCAATTGTTGTGAGGCGCACATCATGAGAAGTATATACTAATTAATATTAATACATTAATATATGGCTATGTATGACCCATGACATGTTATGAGATGTTCTTTTCTTGGATTTTAGGATGCTTTTGTTTTTTATTTGGTCTATCTATTAGTGTTCTTTTTCATTGTTGATTGTTAGGTTAGGCTATCTATCTATTTTCTGCGCAACCTTTCTATTTCTGCATAATTGACTTTGGTTAGATTGGACAACCCCCAATGACTGTTTTTTTTTTTTTTTTTTTTTGGTCGATGGATTGACACACTCACACACCCACTCACACACACTAACCTAGCCACTGCTAGGGTTCGAACTTGTGTGGCTTTGGATTGAGGCAAATACTTTTGCCATTGAACCACATGCCTCAGCCACACTTATAATTGACTGTTAAAAGAAAGAAGATTCTATGAAATTACATAAATGTTCCTTAACAAACACATTTGTAGAGAAAAAGGCAAGTGTGGGCCAAATAAGGAGGGATCAGTAATAAGCCAGCTTCAGCTTTGATCCAAATATTATGGGCCTTAATAAGCCTTGAACTCGGAACAAATAAAAATACAAGAAGGATACATGAACCTTGACCAAAAAAAAAAAGAAGGATGCTTGAACAAGAAGAGCAAAACTAAAGTGTTGGCAATTCTGCAGTAAGCAAGTGTTTAAGGTTTGAATCTCATATTGTGTATATAGTAATTTATTAATTAGTGGTAGACTTTTAAATAAAACTTAGATCCATAATGAATTAGTTTTTAATCAGTCAAACTAAAAAATATTATAAACAAAAAAAAAGATATTGGTAGTTCTATGACCAAATAGAGAAGTATTGGTGGTTGAACCAAAAAAAAAAAGAAATTATCATTTGATAGTACCTTATTTTGATGAATATCATGGAGGCTTATCAATTGATTTCTTTTTTTTTTTGTCAAAAGCATGGATTCATTATTGAAATTCATTTTGTTCAAGAATAAAAAATGGTTTAAAAGGGACATGGCACTTTTAATATCGATTTGTTATATTTATAAACAAATGTTATTGCCCAGCGGCTCAACTGCCATCTTGTTATTTGTCATAAAAACTAATTAGTGGATGAAGCTGAAAATTTATTATATTGGACCGAAAATGAGAAAATACAGGGAATACAATAGATACATCATACATGTTTGGCAGCGAGACAGAGCAGCTTCTTTTTCTTCTCTCGTTTTCATGAGGTCGGGCCCCTGATTAGTGGTCAAAGGACCACCTTTCCACCCACACTTATCTATTTATTTAATATCTATCTGAGTATAACTATATTAAGTATATACTAAAATTAATTACAAAAATCAGTCACTAACGTGAAATATACATTAGAATATAAAATATACATAAAAATAAGTTAAATTATATATATATATATATATTTAAATACAAATATATAATTACTGATCTTATTGATTGATTTTAGTGTACAAATAATATTTTTATTTATCTAATATATTAAAACCACCAAATTTATTAAATGACATACATACTTTAATTTTCTTTATTCATTTTTTTTAAATGAAAGATCACCTAAATTGTAAAAAAAATCAAATGAGTATGTAATTACAATTCATTATTATAATTTTTTTCTATTCTTATTAAAACTTTATAATTTTATATCTATTAAATTTTTTATAGTCAAATTAAAATTGTATCGTTTAAACTGATATATATTTCTTATATATATGTCAACAAAATTAATCAATACATTCCTTATACATATACTTTTTTAGATAAAGTATTTTTTTAACTCCTAACATTTGAACTAAATTCTAATATAGTCTCTAGTATTTAAAATATTTTATTTCATCTTTTTAACCAAAATTAATATTTTTCAAAAAAAAAATTTTCTTCTTGTACTACCTCTTTTTCTCTTCTATTATTATTATATTATTATTATTTTATTAAAAAATTAATAAAATTTATTATTTTTTATCTGTATTTAACTATTAATATTTAAAAACAAAAGTTAAAAATTATCGAATTATTAAATAAAAAAAATTGAACTAATAACTAAAAATAACGGTCAAAAACAATAAATTCTACTAGTAGCCCTCTAGTATTTCTCGTACGTGACATTCACAACAAACTAAAAGATATGCATTCATCTTGAAAAATCCAAGAAAAGATATTGATCTTAAAATATGCACTTATAAACTGTAAATCAAAATACTTTATGCAAAATATTTATAGTAATAAAAAAAATAATCAACATAATTATCAAAAGATATAAAATCCGTCATGTCAAAATCTTTGATGCAAAAATGTATACTATGCATTTTAAAATTTATATAATAAAAATAAATTGATAATGATAAAGTGATTATAATTATAGTTTTATTTTTTATTTTCTCTATTTTTAGAACATAGATTATTCTATCTTCTAAGACAAGAAAAAATAATATGTAATCATCACCGATAAATTTATAATATTTATTATTTAAAATAATTAGAATTTTACCTTTTGATTTTTCAATGTTATTATTTAAGAAGAACCTAATGGTTGAAATACCTCAATCAGTGTCATTTTCAATAATCTATCCTTTCCAAATCACTATATGTTATACAATATAGAAAGAAGGTTTAAGGATCCAATTGCAACTTGCCACAATTATTATTTCTATAAAACATTAAATACATTCACTTCCCTAAGAACCCTTGGAAATAAAGTATACCTTTCTTTTTACAAAAGGAGAAGAGTACCTTTCTCAAACTTGTAAAGTGATACTCAACCATTTTTAGGACCCAAAAAACCTTTCATGAACTAAAGGGCATATACCCTACGTTCATCAATTCAGGTGGTACACACTACACACAACATGGCGAAAAAGTTGTTCTTATTTAATTCATAGCATTTATCCCATTTTGTACATTGTTGTGAAGATATAGACCAAGTCTTTTTCAATGGAAACATCTTTTTTTTTTTTTCCTCTGTACATAATATTCGTGTTAAAATATATAGTACTAGTTTCCTGCATTAACGAAGAGGTTTCCATTGTGCCCCCACTATATGCTTAAATAATGAGTTACTCAAATTATATAGATAATTAAAGGGAACCTTTAAATCTTTAATAACATTATCGTCTTCTCTAAAAAATTTTGGTAGTCCCCATAAACCTTTTCCGATCCTTTTCTTTTCTCCAATTAAAACCTTTAACCTACTATATAGGTTTTCATAAAATAAGATTATTATATATTTAATTGGGATAATAAAGATCTCATTCCGATCAAATTGGAATTAAGCTGATCTTGGATTGTGTCCCAAATTAGGAACAAATTCGATAACCAAGTTAGCTAGGGTCATTTGTATGTGATTTAATGAAGATTACGTGTAATAATGTTAATGCTATGTGTCATCCCATTTATTATTAATTGTGTGACATGTAATATTCATTGAGATCAAACCAACATTTTATACACTAATATTTAAAAAATAATAAAAAATCAGTTCAATCAATTTAAAATTATTTTATTTAGTATTTAACTATTTATTAATTATTGTTAAAATAATTGTATAATTTTAAATATAATAAAAATATAATTACAAATGTTATATATATAAAATTATAAATGTTATATTATATAAGATAACTTTAAATATTGTTTCTTAATATTATCATATTTTATAAACAGTGTTAGAAATAACTAAAAATTCATAGTTATTATAAAATTTTAAGATTAAATTAGCTGGTCTGAAACGAATATTAGATATACTCTCTCTTGAAGTTAGATTTTAATGCTATGAGTATTTTTTTTTTTAATGAAACGAGGTTAACGAACGTCCAATAAAGAAAGGGAATAATTACACTATCACCCCCCCCCCCCCCCCCACATCAGCACTATTCAAAAACTTAAATCTCATTAGGAATATGAAAATAAAGAATATAAAGTCCTAATAGAAGAAGAGGATATTCTTTGTTGGCAAGATCTTTATCCGTTACTCGATTGATTTCTATATAGATATTTATTTCTCGTACAACCAATTACGATCAAGCAAATCCTTTAATTTGACTTGAGACTTAAACACGATTTCTTATATATCATTTCATTATTTAAAACAAATTTCATTCATAATAGTTTTGACTGTTGTATCAAATCTGATTTTATCTTCATAACCTTCAAAACGTTATTTGTATTCTATACAAGGACAATGTGATCCATATTGGAGCAACATTTTATATATATATATATATACTATGATATTTCAGCTCCCTAGATCAAAGTATACTTTTACAATAGTAACCTTTATGAAATCTTACAATCATATATCAACTTTTATCAAGTAGTGTTGGATTATTCTTGATGACAATATCGAAAGAAATAGTGCAATATTACAATAGTTGTATTTCTCTCCAATTTTGGATCGAACTTCTTTAAAATTATCAACTTAAACACTATAGTGATCCTTCTCAAATGGAGTCCCAAAAGGAAAATAAAAATGAACATTATATAGTATTTTCTCAATGTGTATATATATAGTGATCAGAATTATTAATATTTGACAACTCATGAAGGGTTGTAGACTCTTTTTCTCCACCTAAAAAGTTGTTTGGTCGCTAACCAAAATCAGCTCAAACAACTTGAAATAGTGAAACATGACAAAACATATTGCTGTTAGGTATATATATGAATATAATAATTAACCCGGGAAATATGTCTTTTCTTCTTTGTATATAAAAGGTGAACTAATAACTAAGATTTACAAAAATGAAGTGCAAATTTCCTTGGATTCCATACTTTAATTTTAAATAGGTTTATATATAATGTTGTATATATAATTTACTTTTACAAATTACAAGTATCGCGTTCTATTGATATCTTAAAATATAAGCTCAATTGGTTGAATAATCTATTATTACATTGTTTGGCGTTTTTACTGGATTTTTGGATAAAATTCAACACAAATGAATGTGTTATTGGCCTGAGATCGGGGGCTTATAATAGCATCCTCCGAAATCACCATGACAGTTTCATCGCAGGCTTTAGTGCAAATCTGGATAATTGTTAAATTACTTTAGCAAAATTTTAGGGTATTTCTTTGAGTTTTTTATTGTTTATTCAATGATGATAACAGCATCCAAGTAAAAATAAACTCAAATAGTTTTGAAGTTTTGTCAGAACTATTTTTATTACTCTCATAGTTTTTTTTCTCTTGTAGCAGCAATTCAGACTTTGCTGGTTAAGAAGTGAAATGTGACAATTAATTAATGTATTCTGAATGGTATGTTTAAAAAGTTAGAAACTTTTAATGATATAGAAATGAATTGAATTTAAATATTTGGAATGAATTAAGAAAATTATAAAATTGAATTTCAGTGTTTGGATTATTTATCAAATGAATTAAAGTTTTATAACTTTATCCTTTATTAATATAACATCATATTTAAATAATAAGAGAAAAAAATAAATTAATTTTTGACTTTTTGATTTATAGATATTTAGGTCCCTGAAGATTTAAAAATATATAAGTTTTTAACTTCTTTAAAATTTGAACATATCAATTTTTGGGTCTAATTTGTCTCATTTTAAAACTCTTGTATGTGTATCTGTATCAACCAGGTTAATACAACGGAAATCACGTTTAATTTTTTTGTTGGGTCTAACAGACCCAAGTAAACATAAGGGATCAATATGTCCAAGTTTTGAAAAGGTCAATAACTTAAATATATTTTCAAATTCTTAAGGATTTAAATATTCACGGATCAAAGGTCAAGGAGTTATTTGTCTTTTTTTTCAAATAATAAATATATTTATTTATTAAATTATATAAAATAATTAAAAAATTATATTTTTTAATTAAAATTTTTTTTCAATTAAAATTTCTTCACCTCTTTTAAAAAAATAAAAATTAGAGGAATCGAAAAATATTAAATTTAAAAAATATTTATTAATTAAAAAATTAAATAGTTTTTCATAGTTGATTCTATCGACAAACTAACAACAAAAAATAAACATCAACTATCAAGAAACAATTTGTTGAGTAGTTTAATAATATAGTAAGTAAAAAAAATTAGTTATTAATGGTAAATTATACCAATTAATTCATGTTATTAAAATAGAATGAAATTATGCCACTTTTTATTAGTAGTGTTATGATTGATACAACTTCACTTAAAATGTTTAGATGTATTGACAAACGCTTAGTCTCATTAATGTTCAGACGTATTGGCAAACATTCAGTGTATGTATGTCATTAATCTAAGTTAAATATATAAAATTTTGTGGATTTTTTTTAGATTTATATAGTAAAACTTAAAAAAAAGTATATATTATATTAATTAAGTGAATTCAAAGAAAAAGAAGAGAAGGGAATGAAAGTGGTGAGAGCAGAGAGAATGTGTGTTAAAAAGTGAAAGGCTTTGAGAAAAAATGAGTGAGAGAAAAGTTAAGAAAAAATAATTAAATTATAAGGATATTAGATTATAAAAATATTTTAGACATTTTAAATTTTAAGTGAAATTTCAATAAAATACAATTTTAAATCAGACTTATTTAATTTGAAATTAATTTTGAGAAAAAATAATAAAATTGAATTGAACTTTGTATAAATTAATTTAAATATTTTTATTTCAAACACTAAAATTAAATTCTAAAAAGTTTTCAAACAGTCTAAAATAAATTGTGTGAATGACTTAACTAAATTTAAATACAACTAAATTATTTACTTAGTTGTTTATGATTCACTTTCTAATATGATTTGGCTTCAATTTTCTAAAAATATTAGAAGAGTATCTTTTCCTAAAATAGTTGTGTAGTTTTGTTTTTTGAGTTAAAGTCAATTGATTATTAAAAAAAATATAAGCTCGAATAAATAATAGGAGTAGAGCGCAGTTAATCTCCACCGTTATTCATTTAGTAATTAAAAGGCTGTTTGCGGATCTATTAAGAAAATAAGAAGTATTTTACGTTTATAAAATGTTAAGTCGAAAATAATGTGGTGAGGGAAAGGAACTTTTATGGTGAAACACCAATTGATCTCTTAAAAGTTATTATTATTATTTTTTTTTTTGGTGACTTCTTAAAAGTTATTATTAAAAAGTTATACCTTCGTCTGTATTTATAATTTACAATTTATAAATACTTTTTATTTCATTCATGAAGAATATATTTTAGAAGTACTTATAGTTTATCGTGTGTCTTAGACTTGATTTCATAAAAAATTTTTAAAAAATGTTTGTACCACTTTTTAAAAACTTAAGCTCCTCATTTTATATTTAGTAAATAAGAAAGATCATATGTTTGTATTCACAACTTTTAAAAGATCGAGATACTTTTGAAAACATCTAAAATAGAGTTTTTTAAAGTTGACTTGTGTTTTTTAAAATTTAAAAGTCTAATATAACTTCATATATTAACTAATTTTTTAATTTAATACTTACATTTATATCTATTATAGTATTTTTAAATTTAAAAACTATTTTACCAAACGCAATTGTTATTACTTGTATTTATTGAAAGCTATTTTTAATTTGATTGATCAAATATAATGTTGCAATTTTTAAAAAATTATTTTTTAAAAATTATTTTTTATAAACTACTTTTAAAAATAAAAACTTTATCAAACTAAATCTTAATTTCCACGAATTCATATTTATTATTAACTCCATCAAATCTAGTAAATATAATTATTAGAAAGAGACAAAAAAAAAGGCTAATATAGTAGAGCCAATTAATAGTATACAGTACTGTTCTACATATATATTTTAATTTTTTTTCTTTTTCTTTCGGTGACTAATATATTTGCAATTTAATGATGAATAAATATAATAAGAAATCAACTTGTAATTAATTAATATTAGTCAACTGTTTTACTTTAAAAAAAATTTTAATCTTTATTATTGGGAGAATACTTAGAATTTAGAACTAAAAGTTATAGAATTCAAAATAATAGACTAACCAAAATACAATTCACATTAAAACAAAATTAACAAGTGAAGATATATAACGATGCAAAAATTATCAAATAATTAATAAAATAGTAAAAAATATAAGTGTAGTATATCACTAATAACAGCAATCATAACTCAGAGAAAAATATTCTAACAATCTTCCATATAAAAATGTCTACTATTTTTCATTGTAATACTCTCTCTTTATACACATGCACTCTTTCTATTTTCTATGGTTGTAACTAACTCTCCGCCTCAGTATAATATAATAATTTCTGTGACGCACTCTCATATCATGCTTCATAATCCTTCATCTACACATGTAGTTTTCTTGCTTTCTTGCTTGTTGGATCTACAATTGGTGCATTCGGTCCATCATAAATTGTCGGATCTGCAATTAGTGTATTTGGCCCATCATGAATTGAGTTGTTCGTATCAATCACTCCTTCCATTACAATGACCTTGTTCTCAAAGTCTTTCGCAGGATACATTCTTAGCAACTCAACCCAACTCACCCATGTTGCTTCATCTCTTAATGTTCCTTGCCATTCCACCAACACTTAAACATCCTGAGACCCATCATCAAGCTACAAGGTTCTACTATCAATAATGGCTACCGGCACTGGTTCAAAGGGAAGCGAAAGAGAAAGCTCGTTGATTTCCCTTGCCACAATGGACTAACTCTTAAACTCCTTCAATAGTTAAACATAAAAAACAGGATGAATTGCACTTTCATCTGGCAACTCCAGCTTGTAGGTGACGATTCTCACACCTTGGAGCACCTTAAATGGTCCAAAATATTTCTTACCAAGTTTCAAATGTCCTCGCGTCACTACAGACCCCTGCCGATACAGTTGGAGCTTTAAGAGAACTAAATCACCAATATTGAATGATTTTTCACACCTATGAAAGTCAGCTTGGCGTTTCATGCGTTCTTGGGCTTGCTAGAGGCGAAATTAGAGTTCCATGTCAAGAATTGATGGATCGATCCCACGATAATTGATGGATTAAGCAATAATGGTTGAGTGATTTACTTAGTCAAATAAACAGAAAATGGTGTTTGAGAGTTCAATAATATTAAACAGTAAATTCAGAGAATTAGAAAGCAAGCAGTAAATGGGTTGTGAAATATATATGAGAAAATAGTTAAGGTTTCAGAGTTGTTTATTTTCTGGATTTCTATTTCTTACCAACTATTTTAATTATGCAAGATTCAATTCATGACAAACTATATGTGACTAAACCCTAATTTCTTAGACCTTTTTAGTCTCATCTAGCCTTTATCAACCGCCAATTCCTTGGTCACTTGATTCCAATTAGAAGGTTAAGTTCAAAACTAGTTTATGTGCCACAGAAATCCTAATTATCCAAATATAAGAGGATTATATGTCACGTATCCCGTTAAGTCCAGATAATCAGTGATTTAGGAGAATTTGTTTTCAAACTGTTGTTCAGGTAAAGATCTTTTCCAAAATTTACAAGAACTCAATTAGAATAAGGATCATACTTTCGTTCCACCCAGATTCATAAGATGAAGAACGAAAAATAATTCTTGAAATTGAAATCAGCACATGAATTAAAATAGAAAAGTAATAGTATCAATCCATACAATAAACAGAGCTCCTAACCTTAACAGTGGAGGTTTAGTTGTTCATGGTTCAAAGAGAAAATAAGGATTTTGAAAAACTGTAAAGTGCGGAATGAAGTCCGAGAAAAGAGAGGCCCCCGAAGAAATGATTCTTTTCCCTTTTATATTTAATCCTAATTAATATAAAATATATTTTCTAAAACTAAATAATATCTTTTTATATTTATAAATAAAATAAAAAATTAATCAAAATATAAAACAAAATCTTCGAATACTTCTTTTTGCGTTGGGACCATGGCAAATACTAGTATTGGCACCTAACTTCACATTTGTGAAGTTAGACTTTGCCATGGCTGAATGGAATTGCTGCTGGCTCTTTCATGTGGCGCCTAACTTGGGAAATTCCCAGTTAGGCGCCACCTTGGTTGAATTCACGTGCAAGCTTTGATGTTCTGGCGCCTAACTTGAGAAATCCCAAGTTAAGTACCACCTTGACTGTACTAAATGGGAGAAAAGTGTATAGTATTTTATATCGTTGGAAAGCTCTGAAAGTTAGCTTTTCAATGCCGCTAGAATCACATTAATTGGACATCTGTAACTCAAGTTATTTCCATTGGAGTGAAAGGAGGTCAGAGTTGACAACATCATTCACTTTCTTCTCTTTTTCTATAGAAACTCTATCAAATCTATCTGAATGCTACCTAAAATAAACAGAATTACACACAACTCAAAGTAGCATCCATAGTGGCTAAAAGATATTTAAATCTTGATTAAACTTAACAATTCAAATGAAAATTCACTAGGAAAAGATAGAAAAGATGCTCACGCATCACAACACCAAACTTGAATTGTTGTTTGTCCTCAAGCAACCAAAATTAATATATGCTTAGGATGTGAATGTGCATGAAAAGTGAGTGTTCAATTAAGCTTCTGTCTCTTCTTAAAGTGGGATTTATACACTACAATCCGGAATAGCTTTGGCATCTCACTATCCTTTGAATCAGAGGAATGTCACTGTCATTTGGAATTAGAATTCGGATAATATTATGAATTCTTTGGCCTTCATACTTTGGTTTAATCCTTGAACATAACAAAAATTTTTTCATTCTCTTTTCTTTGGTGCTTTGCACCTTGAGTCTAGCCGTGACTTTAAATACTTTGTTTCAAACTTTACTTGATACAAAAATACCACAAGCACTTGACTGGGGAACTCTCTTTTGACTCTGATTTTTCTTTCAGTTACTTCCAGACAATGGTGCTCAAAACCTTTGGCATACTCTGTTAAATGCACTTGATCTCGACTCTTAGTGCTCTGTCTCATGGATTACTTGACACATTTACACCACAAGCATATGACTAGAGAAACAACTCTTTGAGCTTTTAATCATGTCTGACCTCCCTAGTCATTGATGCTCAGAGTCTTGGACCTTGCTTTTATTTTTCTTTGCTATTTCTTTTACTTCAAGGATTAAGCTTTTGTTTAATTCAGAGAATTCATAATAGTTCTCTAAATTCCTGTTCCTTATGCATCAACATCCTTTGATTCAAATTCAAATATGCACTGTTCATATCATGTATTCAGAATCATAAATAACACCACCATATTTAAGTAAATAAGACTACTCTTTAATATAAACTCATTTTCTCATGCAATATATCACCTCTTTTCTTTTTCTTTTTAGATTCAAGTTCAGTGAGCGGTACATGAGACAACTTTTTAGAATTAAAAGCAAATAACAGAATTAAAATTAGCAAAATTAAACTAGAACCTAGGAATTGAACTAACCAAAGATCATGCAGACACTAAAACAAAATAGTAGAAAACAGGAATATAACATAATAAGAACAGAAGGAAATATAGAATGAAAGGAACTCAACCACCTCAGTTATCCTAGTGGCCGTCTTATTCTTCAGGCTGTGCTCCTCTGTGAAGATGATTTGCCTCCCTTTGGTGCCCTTAAAATAAACAGAAAAGCCACAAGCGAAGCGACAACACCAAACTTAAAAGTTTGCTTGTTCTCAAGCAAAGAAAAACTAGAAAAAGGGGGACATAAAAAAATGTATGGAAGAGTAAAAACAAATATTAATGCAAAAGAAATCGAAAATGATAAAAGGACAAGAAAGATGAAAATTAAAACTTATTCATTTAACGATCAAAATATAATTCACATAAGAACAAGATCAATAGGTGAGGTTATATAACAATGCAAAAAATTATCAAGTAATCAATGAAATAATAAAAAATATAATTGTAGTATATCGGTAATAACAGCAACCCTGACTCAGGGAAGAATACTCTAACAACCTTCCATATGAAAATGCCTACCATCGTCTATGACACTACTCTCTCTTTATACACATGTACTATCTCTATTGTTGTAATTAACTCTCTCCTTCAGCATACTATAATAATCTTTTCGTGACGCACCTTTACATCACGCTTTGTAATCCTTCATCTACACAGGTGGTTTTCTTACTCTTTTACTTGTTGGATCTGCAATTAGTACATTTGGCCCATCATAAATTATCGGATCTACAATTGGTGTATTCGTCCATGACGAATTGACTTGTTCGAATTATAGAATTTAAAGCGTAAAGTTTAGAGTTTGAAATTTTAATTTTAAAATTTAAAATAGAAAAGTAATTTCAAAAAATCAACTCACATTAATTAGAAAAGTTTTACTCGCTCTCAAGTTGAAGTACTGAATATTTGTGTGAGATCTTATTACATTATCCTTATCATTTCTTTAATCGATTGATATATATGTATTATTGAAAAACAAAACTTACAACAATTAAAAAATATATAAATATAATTGCATGAAAAACATCATGATGTTGTAATTAAAATTGGTTGTTATTCTTCTGCACAACTGCACAAGTCATTACAAATAAACAGAATTATTTGAAATATGATGATGAGCTTATAATTATTAAATATAATTAGATGTTGTTCACCACACGAGTTAGAAACCATCTAATAACAAGTAAATAATATACATGGCAAATAACAAAATTGGAATTTAGAAAATCTCATTTAATTTAATTGTCCCCTAACCCGCTACTAACCTATAGTAGTAGTAAATCATTTCATTTTTACTTTAAGGGGTTGTTGTGGAGCCGAAAGTTACATACACGGTTATTCATATTTAATTTTATCATGATTTATTTTGCTGACATATAATGGTGCATACTGGTCCCTCTTTGTATTCTACTTTAGTTCCCATAAGCAATACAAGTATTGGATGAAAGAAAAAATATCACACGTAGCGTGCAAGCATAAAAAAATTTTGAGTATAATTTTGGTTACCTGTAAAAAGTTAATGATGAGTACCTTGATCATGAACTTAAGATTGCATATACCTAATTTATTTAAACAATTTTTTCCCTTCTAAAAGCCCCATTTGGTTAATAAGTTAGAGTTATTAACTTATTATGTGGTTTTTAGCCAGCTTAGTCAGTAGCCCAAAACATATAATGAAACTTAAAACTTTTAAATACAATTTATAAATATTGTTAGAGTCATATTCATTTTTAATAATATGATATATATAATAATAAAAAAAACTTTTAATACATGATACATATATTATCTTTACATGTAGACTTTAATATTTCTATTAAGGCCTGGTACACATATAATAAGTCTTTTTGATATACAAGTTCATATAAGTTAGTCCAAATCCAATAAAAATAACTCTTAATTTAGATTGCGTGTAAACACACGCTTTTCCAACTCTTGAATAGCGCAAAAGGTTCTTCTCTCTCAATCAAAACCGCAACGCTCAAAATTCAAATAAGGATCAAAATTTTTTAAAAATTTCTTAAAATCGTTGCGAAAAGTGAAGGAAGTTGCAAAGTTGAATTAAAAAAAAAATTATGAGAAAATGAAATAAGAAGATGAAGAAGAAGAAGCAGCAGAAAATGAGGAGGAGTAAGAGAGAGTTTTGAATTATGCAGAACTTATCAGCATACATACACCGAAAATTCTTAAACAATACACTTAAATCTTAGTGTTACACCCAAATTTGCTGCAAATACAGAAAAATATTTTTTCTAATGCTGTATTTTTTTCGTTTTCTTTTTTTTCTTATTTCTTTCTTTCTTTTAGTTGAATGAATGTAAGTTCATCATCTTCCAAGTAATTTTGTAGTATTATGTGTTTCTTCTTTTTTATTTGATTTTTTGTTTTTATTCTTCTTTAGAGAGTAAAACAAGAAGAAACTTAAGAAGGTAAAATAAGAAAGAAAAGATGAATAAGAAAAAAAAAAGAAGATGATGATGATGATAAAAAAGAAGAAGCAGCAAAAGATGAGGAGGAGGGAGAAGAAGAGTTTTGAATTTATCAGTATACATACACCGAAAATTCTTAAATAATACACTTAAATATCTTCGTGTTACACTCAAATTTGCTGCAAATACAAAAAAATGCTTTCTTTAATGCAGAACTCTTACATTACATTCAATTCAAAGCATCAACGAGGAATAACAATTTTCACAAACAAAAACAACATTATTCACTTACAGAATCATAAACTACTAACGAAAATATTAACTAGAATCGAACCACACTTCAACCACTTGATTGGATTCAAAACAATAATCAACTTCGTTCTGGTACGGTTCAATTGATAATATGAACTTGAATTATTCATTATCTTCAACAACGAGATAACTGTTCAAAACTGATTTTAGAACTTGATTTCAAAAATGTAGAGAACGAACGAAGAGAAATGCAGAGATGGAAGAGAACATAGATCGAAAACGTTGAGAAAATTCGAAAACAGAAACGAAATCCTTTCGAAAAAAGCAGCTATATATTCGCGCATTGATTGAAAAGTTAGTTAGATTAAAAAGCGCGTGAAGTGAATTAAGATAAAATGACTTGTATAAATTTTGATGAAAAAATAACTTGTATGTGAAGAATAAACATCACTATATGAAATTTAAAAAGAGGAAGTTTTAATAGTGAGAAAAAAAACTCAAAATTCATTATATGCATGATTAATTAATAATTATAATGATAAATTATTTGATCGGGTACTTGATATTTATGTTTTATAGAATTTAATTATATCTTAAAGAATGAAATGATCTAACCTGCGAGTTCAATTAAGGAGCTAATTTATTTATTTGATATAAGTTAATTTTTTAAATTATTTTTTATTATAAATGTTAAATTATAAATTTTAAACCCATCCTAAGTCTAAAATCATAAAACTTTAAATCTTAACCTTAAAATCTAAATCTTCCAAACAAAAATAAGAGTTTAAAATTAATTGTATAATAAAAATAAGAATAAACTCCTAAAAATACATTTGAATAATTTTGTCGTTAACAAAAATACATCTAAAATTTATTATCGATAAAAATACTCTTAAATAATTTAAAAATGCGACAAAAATATCCAAAAAGAATATATTTTTTTGTAAGTGGCAAACGACTTTTGTATTTGACAAACCACTTACATATGCATTCATTCCAAAACTTTATAGAAATATTTAAATAACTGTTTAAAAAATGCACACAAAAAATGAGATAAAAATTTAATCTCTATATTTTTTAATGTATTATTGGCTGTTGATAAAAAAAATACAAGAAAATATATATTAGCAAAAAATCACTAAATTTTAAGAATAAAAGTATCTCATTTTTTAATCATGCATGCAAATAAAAAACCGCATCAAAATTCAATCTCTAAAGCATTTTTTGAGAATACATATTTAATGCGCTACCAAAAATACGGGAGTTACCAACAAGAAGGTACCCACGAACTATAAACAGTGGCAAAACTCAATGACTGTGGTAACCAATTGCAACGCATTATATCTCTGTGGCCAAATTTTACAAAGTTTTCCGACGTTCTTGTTTGTCCGTGGCCAATTTGAGATGGGTTTTAATTTCTCGTTTGCCACAGACCCAATGATCACCGTGACAAAATAGAACGATGTCCACTTCCAATTCCGTGTTTAATTTGGTGTTTCCCTCCAACCCTTTTAAAATATTTTTATGCAGTTCATATTTTTCTTAAATTTAAACCGTAATTAACCGCAAATAAATACCAAGGTGCATGTTTTTTTTTTCAGTTTTCTGGTAGTTGGTTTTTTCTCTCTCATTTTCAGTGCTGCCATTGAGAATTAATAAGGTATGTTAATTATTTAATTTTAGATGTGATACATGATTTATAATTTTCACACATTTTCCTAAAGTTGTTAATTTTCGCTTCTTGATTAAATAGTAATTTCTCAGTGTGGTTATTGTAAAATCCAAGAAAATTAGTAAATAACTAGTCAATAAAATAATTATTAATCAAGAAATTAGAAAATGGAATTTTATAGTTTAATGGAGTAGAGAAAATTAAAATAAGAATTTTGACACTAATTTTAAAAAATTTGACCCAAAATTAAGTCGAATGGGCCAAATCGGACGAATCGGGCCGTATTAGGCCAAGGCCCAACCCATCTCATTAAAACACATGAGCTTCAGCTCATTGTTCTTCTCCTCAAAGAGAAACACGGTGAAGCAAGGGGGAAACATGCAAACCCTTACCCAAACCTTTAATCCAACGTAACTTTTGATCTGGAGCTTCGATTGATAAGCCATCAGCGGTCACGCGTTTATCTCAAAATTCTGTACAGAATCCACTAACTAATTTGGTAAGGAATTTACTTTATCTTGCCCAAATCTTTTCTTCACAGTTTTGAATTTGAGGTTTGGGAGTTGAGAATTTTTAATTGTTTTGATATTCTAGGGTCAAATTAACTGAAGAAAATTAGTGTGTCTTGCACAATTGATGAATAAATAAGGTAAGAACTTCAAGCCCTTGTTGATTTGTGGGTTAGCAAGCTTGAATGTTGATTATAGTGATATGTTGTGGGATTAGATTGAATGTTGTTAATTTGGAAAACATTGGTGATGCTGGGAGCTTGATTATGGGATCTTGGTGGTAGAAATTTAGTTCGAAGAGGCTTTGGGGCTGTGGATTCTTGAGGAACATTGATATCGATGAGTCTTTGGGTTTTACGAGGAATCGACTAAGGTACGGTTTAAGTTTCATTTAAGTACTGTGTGTGTAATGTGAATTCCTAGGTTAGATGCCTCTAGGAGTAAGCTTGAATTTAGTATTTGGATTGGATGATGCATTGTTTTTGTGTTAATTGAAATTGATATTGAATAGTGAGTAAGATGTATGTATATTGAATTGATAAATGTTGGGCCGGAGGCCATGAATTGGGGCCAAAGGCCGTGAAATTGGGCCGGAGGCCGAAAAAAGATAAGAAAGGTGAATGATACTTGTATAGGTGATGGTAATGATGATGTTTGTATGAATGATAATTTATGTGTGGCTTGAGTTGAAAAGGGTTAAGAGACTTGTTGATGAGATATGATAATGATATATTGGTGTGTGATAAATGTATGTTGTATGATTATGAATTTGGGATTGAACTTGATAGAAGTGGATATTGATATGTTGAGAAAGGGGTAAAAAGGGTGTAGAGCTGTGTTGTTGTAATATTGCATACGTTGGAACTGATGTCAAGTGTAGGAAGATTGATGTTGAGTGGTGAATTAATGAGTAAATGGCTATGCTTTATTGAAGAAGTGCGGTAGTGTTGCGAGTATGCGGGAGATGCATATGTGAGCTAAAGGTTGAGTATTTTTGAGCTTGGGGTACTGTCTTCCCATGTCAGCCGTGGATTTTTCCCGTGGATAATATTGAGCTTGGGGTGTTCTCTTCCCCATGTCGGCTTGGGGTGTCGTCTCCCCATGTCAGCGTGGGATTCTTCCTATGGTTAATTTTTGAGCTTAGGGTATTGTCTATTCTCTCCATTTCAGTTTGGGACTTTTTCCCATGAATGTTATTGAGCTTGGGGTGTTGTCTCCCCCATGTCAACTTGGGAATTCTCCCCATAGTGAGTTTTGAGCTTGAGGACATGTCGGGCTGGCTACGTAACCGACAGTTGATATCAACAGCCAATAGGACAGGCATGCATCATTTAGTATGCCTAAGTGTACCTATTTCCTAATTATTTGCCAATTGTCTTACTTGCCTTACTTGTGCATTATTTGTTGGTATTGTGTGTGTTTGCATAAAGTTCAACTCTTGGAATATTCTGTTGGAAAGGTAGTGGGGGTATGAAGTATATTGGGTTAGATTTAGAACCCCCTATGATAGTGGCCAAGTTATGGATCAGTGAGGATTTAGGTCAGATATGTCGAGATAAGAAGTTTAAAATGCTTAGTGAATTTATGTTATAGTGCATTGTATTTATTTGGCACCTTTATCGTACTGAAAACCCGTGGGTCGGGGGTTCTCATTCCGTACATATTCTCTGTTTTTCAGATGCAGGTCCTAGTACTCAACAGTGAACTGAATTCATCTGGAAGGCGGCGAAGTATATTTGGTTCTATTTTGTACTCTTAGAATCTCTCCAATTTATTTTGAAAACCTTCAATATGAATTATGTAAATGTTTAATTTGCAACCTACCTATAGAGGCGATGATGTATCTTTGGGAGAGATAAGAATTACTGCCGTCAATCTAGTATTAAGCTTCTGTACCTTAGCTAGCCTAAACTTTGCAGGCTGTGACTAGACTAATTTATTTATGATTATATCTATACATATGTAAATATATTATCCTTACCTTATTTTTTTCTTAATGAATTAATTTCTTAACGCTTTTCGAGCGTGCTTTATCGTCTGTTATCTATATATGAGAGTATTATTTTCGTTCGCAGTTTTATTCTACTCCTTTTTTAGGCTTCTCGTTTAATATTTTCCTTTAACATATATATATATATATATAATAATCCATCTTGAGAATGGTACCACCTTAATATCATTAACTTATGACTCGAGCATAAAGATCTGTATATTAGGGTGTTACAGTTATGTTGTTCATTAGCAGTATAGAAATTAGATGCGGATCATTATTTGCAATTTCGCTCTTTCTTTCATTTTTACCATGCACATTTTTCCTGTCGATGTTATTTCTGGCCAAATGTAATTTATTCTTTCCTATTTATTTATGGTGGTTATGTTTGTATTTATTACCCTTTTATTCTTTACTATTTATTTATGTTAGAGTTAAATTTTGATTCTGTTTGAGATGCATATTTGAGAGTACAGATACAATAGTCACTACAATCATCATCAAATTATTAGAAGAGAATTCAGTACTACAATAATAATGATTCATGTTATATATGTTAAAATTATAAGAAGAGTACAAAAGAGTACAAAAAGAAACTAATTTTATAAATTATTTATCGACTAAAACTCACTTTTTATATCAGTTATATTTTTTTCATATATATGATGGATCATTATTATAGCGTTGAATTCTCTTTCAATCATTATTCTTAAGTATGTATCTCAAATAGAATCAAAATTTAACTCCACCATAAATAAATAGTAAAAAATAAAAAGATAAGAAATACAAATAATAAAGAACATGCAAAATTTATTCATGGTCAGGTTTTAATTTTGTTTTGAATTTCATCTTTAACTCATTGTTTTGATGGCTACTTTTATATACAATTATAATATGTTAGTATAGTTTAACTCCTTTTGATAGAGAGCATTATTTTGATAGAGAGCATTATTTGAATTGGGGTGTGAAGTGAATGAGAACTAATTTTTTGTTAGTATATTCTAGTGATTTTTTAGTCTTTTATTTGTTCATATGAATCTAATTAATTGTCGTAATTATAAAAAATATGACTAATTATGCTTTTGAATCTTGATGTATTTGTTACTATTTAGGTCACACAAAATGACAATCGCACGACCTTGCAGAAAAGATTCAACCTGGATTACTATGGAAGAGCATGACTTGCTTGAATGTTGTGGAAGCATCAAGTTTGCTACGGAGATGGCTTTTACTTCTCCATTCTCCTCGTTGCAACACGCACTCGATGTGGTGTCCGATATTTGGTGTAACAAGATTAATGTGCATTCTTGGCTGATATAATGTGCATTTTTGGCTGATAGCACTCAATGCTCACACCAATATCTGTGAAAAGTCGCCCTTTTCACATGCATTCTACATTAGTGCCCCCATCTTTTGCTATAGATTCTAGTATAGAGGTTTGCTGCCTTTAATATTCTGTTTGTGCTTTGTTATCGAATTTAATATGATGTTACCATTTAATAATTCTCTATAGTTATTCGGTTTGGTTGAAAACTCGTAGGAGATATATGCACTTAGCATGCAGTATCTGCAAAGGCATGGGTTTTTATATTTTACTATTTCTTCTGACTGGGATGCGAATGTTATATTAATGGATCTGAAGGTAACTTTTAAAAATAAATTATTTGCTAGCACTCGTATATAAGACTATACATCGAATATAAATCATTTCATTTTTTATCTATGTAGATAAGTGTTAAAACTAACCCAGCATGTGAGTTTGAGTGGGCACGTCGAAAACAATTTATCATCATAGAGCAACACATTTCAAATTTTTTTCAAAAGAGAGGATATGTTCGCTCTACAACTGAATCACCAGAAGCCCAGACTGCGGTAAAGGATTTTGATCTCAACAAGAAGCCATTCTGGAAGGAGAATTTAGATCCTATTGCTCGTGAAAAAGCTAGACGATTTTGTAATATTTGGTATCCAGGAAAATATTATGTCTGATGTGCTTCTAGTTTAGTTTCGTTGAACATAACCCCATTATATTATTAGTTCTCTTAGTTTCTTATTCTAATTTTATCTAGGCTTAGTCTTTCTGTTTAATGTTACATTTGATTTTCATCTGAACATGCTATATGACTATATGATGTACTGAAATTTCCAATTCAATTTATGATGATGTTTTATGCTTTGTTTTCTACGTTGTTTTATTTTCCATGTGAACATTTATATTTATACTTGGTATTAATAGTAATGTTGTTAATTCCATAAACCAAAATCGTATATAACATTAATAAATTCAAAAACTTTATTATCCACAGGTGAATGTTGTCACAATTATGACGTAAATAAAGGAAATTATACATGTTCAACCAAGATTATTGTTAGTCTTTTGGCCAACAATAAAATAAAAGTATCTGTTTCCATAATTTAGTTGTACAAAAAAGAAAAATTATTCAATAGGAAAGCCTAGGACCAACTAAACTGTGGCATGTATCTATATACAATTTCCAGCTACGCTTCTTGTAATCTTTGGAAGATGATGTCTTTTTGGCTTTGCCGTTTTTTCATTACAGCTTTCATCTTTGAAAGAGCATTTAGCATAACCTTCATCAGATTTCTCTAAATAAAGGGGAAAAGACCATCACTGCCGCACAACAAATTTTAAAAGAAGTACACTGCCTATGTTGTTTCTGAGACATTTCTAGTGTCCTTTGGAGTCATGAACACATGGGGAGGAAGCACCGGTTTCTCTCGCATGTTCTTAGTTTTGTGAAGGAGAAATGTCCCGGATAAAATCGTGACAAAGCCGCACAACTCAGTCGCGATTTGCGTTGCATTTTGCGAGGCCTAGTCCTGCACAGCACCAAAAATAAACCACCAAAGTAGAGAAGAACATCATTTGCAAAGTAATAACACAGATTTTATGTGAAAACAGATCAACAGATTCTAAAGTATAATCTTGGAGTCTTGGTGTCTGAAATACAAATTAGAACCTCATTGTGAACATAGTAGATTTATTTTTCTCTATATTGTAACTCTAGCAGCGTGATCACTGGTTCAACTAATCAAATTCTCATAATATTGTTAAATTCAGTGTGCCTAAATATAGATGTCCATGTTCTGTAAAAACTAGCCAGAGAGTACTGATTTATTATTAATACCATAGGTAGTGATGTTTATCACATTTTCCATCCATATTTTATCTTTCAATTTTACGTTGACATGCACTCTGAATAAGGCATTTTTATTTCCACAAACTACTAGATTTGAAGATAGTATCGCAGCTCTAAGGTCTAACAAAAGTAACAATTGTTTGGAACAAAAAATTCATAATGGGCACAAAGGTAAAAGTCACCTTAAACATGATCATGCTGGCAAAAATGGTAAATGTTGTAAACATGACATAGTAAAATGGTAATACGACAGCAGTGTTAAAAGTGTCCAATGCCTGCAAATGTTTCCAGATTAAACTAGAAGCATTACAGGTTACTTAAAAAGGCTCTTATCACAAACTACTAACTCAACAAACCTATTTTTTCTTCACAGACAGAATGCCAAAATGAGGCGAAGTTCTGTCGTGAGTCCAATGGATACACTAGAATAAGTAAGTTGCCATGCCATTCCTAGAGTATTGCATCTCAAGCTTTATTCATCCGGGACAAATCAATTGTAATTGGGAAAAAACACTACAAAGCCTTTTGTTTAAAACTTCTCAAAATACTATATACTGAATTACACAATGAAAGCGTGGTCATTTGGCTATTGATATCATGACAGAAGCCTGAAAGAGGGAGAATGCATAATCTTTTTTATTTTAGAAAAATTCATAGAAATATCCATCTAAAACTGAGAAATATTCTGAAAATTCTAGGAACGGCAGAGATGACTCTATTTATAATTCTCCAATAATCAGCAAATAGAATACATTACATCACTGATAAATATGATTCCAAAGATTACCTTGTTCAAGTAATTAATCTGTAAAAGACAACATCCTAACATGATCATTGTAAAAAAACCAGGTCTAAAAGTACTAGAATTGATTTGTGCCTTCAAATGTAAGCTTCAGAGCCATTCCTACTGCTTTCACGCTCATAACCAATAGTATGCAATAAGAAAAAAACTACGATAATTTTTACTTAAATCGCATGTCCAAGTGCATAAGTTGCAAAATTGGCTATTCCCTTAACGATCACTACAAAAATTTAGACATCTATAGAGAATTAGTTGAGAAAATTCCCTAAGATTAGTGACACGAGAAAAATAATTATAGAACACTAAGAGATAAGATGGACAATTTTCTCGATAAAACGCCTCAGCTAAGTATGTATCTAATATATGATAGATTCATGTAAGGGATCTAAGATATTGGTGTTCACTTCGAAAGAGATGCTTTATTCTTTTGTGACACTGAAAAACTTAACACGTGCCAATTATATTTTTTCCTCTTCCAGTCTTTTTCCTTGCTTTTGAGAGCAAAAAAGGGGCAGTGTCATTTTATAAAAGCTTATTGTAACACCCTAACTATCAAAGCTCACGCTTCCGGCTGCGTGACTCTGATAGCTCGGACATTACGACGACACTTATACTAATTATTACTAAAATATGAGCCTGTTTAAAACTTTAAACCGTAAAACCGCTCCCAAAAATACTTTGTTATACAACATACATCTATACATACCATATAACTTACAAAAACTCATAAAGGATACATCCATATAGATACATATATTTATAGATAATATCACAAGTAGTATCCAATACAATCCCTATCCCTCTTACAGAATATCTCAAGATAAAGGCGAGGGTACAATAAGTAATAATCTAAAGCATAACATAACATTTTAACCATAACTAACTACATTCTTCGAGACTTCTGCACCCATATCCTGAAAGGGGAAAAAATGTAAGGGGGGTGAGAACATCATCCTCGAAAGGGTTCTCAGTAGAGGGTTTTTGAGAATTACTGTAATAGGATACGTGAAGATAAATCGTACTAGTGATTAATAATCGTCTTATGCCTCTTTTAAAAAACAACGGTTTACAATAAAATTAAAGACGAAAATCTTTTCTAAAAAAAGGAACCGTTCAATTGTTAAAAACATCAAAAGCCTTTCAAAAGGTTTATCTATACTGAACCAAAATAGCCTTTCATATCTTATTCCAAACCAGAACCACAAAACCGAAATCAACCATCGGTCCATCTCATTCAACCACGGCCCTAGGCCCAAACAATCCAACCACAACCAATCCACCACAATCCAACAGAGTTCCAGATGCAAACACAAGTAGGAAGATGCAAACACAAACAAACAGTTATTGCAAGTAAAACAATTAGCAGTTAATCACATAGGCAAACCAAGTACAATATGCACACCCAAACAATGTCACATAGATGTATATGATGCATGCCTGTCCCTAGTGGCTGATGATATCATCTGTCGGTTATAGAACCAACCTGACAAGTCCTGGTAGCTAACCGTTGGACTGTCCCTCTGTCGTGTCTCCCCAACTCGAGTTATACTCAATATAAACTTGATCATAATCATGATTCATATCCATCACCCTCACTGGTGAATATTTATGGGGGTGAGCTCATCCGGAAATTTCACAGTGCCTGGCCACCCTGACGACATAGGGTCAAAAGAGCTTCGAGTCTCTATCTGGAGCACGTGGTGGCTAGCCACTGCTTCCTCCCAGGGAAACTCTTATCTCCGATGGTGAAAGTGCAACATCACAACTTATCAATGTCTCAGCATAAATGCTTTCATTCTCAATCATGGATCAACATCTATCTCAGCCATCCGGCTCACGTTTCAATCCAGAACCAGCCAATATTCATATCATTCAAGCCATTCTGGCTCACAACAAAACAACACTTCCACATTCAAAATCATCAAATTCATGAAATCGGCATTTAAGCCATAAATCATTTTCTCTATTCATTTCACTTTGAAATCAAGTTTCGACACTTTTCAGCCTTGGCTTTAGAAATCTCGTTTCTCAAATCATCTCAGACTCATAAGCCAAATTTACTCAAAGTGAGTTCCCTTTTTAAAACAAAGCCTCTCGGCATTCTCTTTCCAAAACTTCCAAAACCATGGAAGGTTAAAGATTTATTTCAAAGTATTCAAAATCACCCATACAACAATGGGATTTTATAACAATAGTTCCTCGGCAGAGTCCCAAGTCTTTAGGGGAGAATAACATAACTCATTTCACCAAATTCATTCTAAATTCATTAAAAACCTTGGCTTTCTGATTTGAGTAGTAAAATAGGATCTAAGCCAATCCGAGTCATGTAATCAATTACTCTTTTCAAAGCCATTTCCTTTACTTAAACAAAACCGGCTTCAATTCCATAATTAAATCTGAAGCATTTCAAACTGCTAAGAGAATCATTTTTGTTGTGTTAAACTAGAGTTCAAAGGGTACTCTGAATCTCATTCAAAACGTCAAAATAAAAAAAGTTCATCAATCGAAATCCAATTCCTTTTAAAATCACGAAAACTCTTCCAATGGACACCCTTTATGTTTAATAGAGAAAAACATAAACCCGTTTTACCTTTTAAAATAGCCTCAAGGAAAAATTCTCTTTTGAATAACTTGTACCCAAAGACATACTATTCTTCTTGGAAAATAAGGAGAAGTCATGATTCTCTTTTCAGTAATTCTTTCAAAGCATAGCTTCATTGTTTTTCATAATTGATTTAAGTAAAGTTAATAAAAGAAGACCTAAATTCACAATCCTCCAAGTAAATAGGAAAGGCATTAAACTCAAAATTTCCCAAATAACATTTCAAATAAAGCCTCGTATTTTATAGAAATTTCGGCAGCATCTCCCCTAAAACTTGGACTTTGCCACCCGGTTCGGGTCCCAACTAAACCGTTTCTCATTCTTTTTCAACAGCTCAAAACCAGAAATCAATTCAAAAGCAAGTCAAATCCAATAGTCGCCTCAGTGGCATATCTCAAGGAAACCATTTCAAAATCAACTCAATATCAACTGATTTAACTCATTTCCAAAGCTTAAAAGAATCGGTTCAGAAATAAATCATTTGTCCAAAACCAAGTCAATTAAAGTAAACTAGGCTGAATTCAAAAGTGCATTCGACTTCTCAAATCATCAAAATAATTAACTCAAATCAAATCAATCCTCAACGGATTAAACTTAGATTTCAAATCTTTAAAGAATCAACTTCAAACATTACAATTCACAAAGCCGCACAACAATTCAGTCAAACCAATATCCATAATCATTCGAGTCAATCAAATAATACATAAGGCAGATACAATCACCAAATACACAATATCTCACATCAGTATCCATATGTAATAATTCCAATACATAAAACATAGTTTTTTGGAAAGTGCCCCTACCTCAAAACGCAAATTCTATAACCCAAACGCCTCATAAGTTCTTTCCGCCTCGACCCGAAATCAACAGTCAAAATCCCGGCAACCAAAACCTCAGTTCCAAGCCACTTTCGCAACAGTCTCAACAACTCTAATCGCAACATTACAACAACAAACCGAAAATAGCGGCTGAGCCAAAATAGCGGCGGTCTCTGAACCGGTTCGGCGGTAGCCCGGCAGCCACCTCGAGCGGCAGCGGCAATCAGACTGCGGCAATGGTGCCTGGAACCCACATACAGAGACGATAAAGCCTACATAATCTTAAACGAATGAAAACCAATCCAAAACCCTTACCGGTAGAGTTTTTCGGTGGCAGAGGCAACCTCAGCCCCAACTACTCGTAACAGCAACAGCAACTCTAACTGTGACATGCCATAATTTGAACTCAGCCCTACGTTATCAAAACCTTAAGATTCCTACCCAAATATAACAAAGTGCATATTTTCAAGGGTTCCGGAATGTAACTCTTACCGTAACTAAGGTGAAGTGACTGAGCCAAGCGGCGGCATCCCCGGCGGTGGTTCCGGTAGCCACCGGACTGCTCCTGGCGACCAGAATAATGGCAAGGCGTCCTCCTCCTTCGGCAGCAACAGTGCATAAGCTTCAGCTAAGCACCGCAGAGCAGCAGATCGGCAGTGGTGGAGCCGGCTTCTCCTCCATCGCGTTCTGTTCCTCCCGCACTGCTCTGTCCCTCTTGCCAACGACCGTGACAGAAACAACCCCCAGCAGCGGAGGCAGCAAGGCTAGCTCGACCGCAGCAGAGTGTGACATGCCTCTCTCCTGGGCTCTCGCTCCCCCTCTGGCCGCGATTCACGACGGCGATAGTAGCGCCGTTGGAAGACACGGAAGCAGTGGCGGCGACAAGGCTAGTCGCAAGCTTCTCTTCTTCGTGCGCCTCTCTGTTCTGGGTTCCCTCCTTCGCGACGGCCATGGTGGCGGCAGATCGGTGGCAACGTGGTGATGCGACGGTGAGGGAGCTTGGCGACGGTGACCTTGGCAGCATGGACTGCTGCGGCGGCGCGGCGCAGCGAGCTTCCCTCCTTCCACTGGTGGCGAAACCCTTAATCTCAAATCTCCCCTTTCCTCTTCCGGCGGACCCCCTTCCCCTGCTTCCCTTTCTATTTCTTTCTTTCTTTCATCTTTGCAGCCGTTGCTGCTGCTGATTGTTGGGAGAGGGTTTTGGTGGCTGTAGGGTTAGAGGGAACGGGTAACTGGGTTAGGGTTTTTAGGGTTAGGGGTAATTTCGTAATTTCAAATAAAAATAGGGCCAATATAGTAATTAAAAATAGATTTTAACCCAACAATAATAAAGCATAAAAATACTATTGGCTCATCAATTTTACAAATTATTTTCAATAAAAGGTCCAAATCAAATAATTAGAAATAATATAATTAAATCCTTTATTTTCTCAAAACAGTGGTATTAATATTCTAAAATATTAATTATTTAGTCCAAAATCATATAAAAATCCTTATTATTTCACAACTACCAACTTTATGATTTAAATATAGAAAATAATCTAATAATTATAAAAATTGGATAATAATCATAACTTATCTCAAATTCAATAAATCAAAACTTGCCTTAATTTTCTTTAATAGAGAAATTTCCGAAATTAAAGCTACAGAAACACTGAATTTGAAATTAGCTAATGATAGCCCTTTTTCCAAAGGTTTTGGGTCTTACACTTATCAAAGAGTTACGTGAATCCTTAGTGCAAGGAGTTTATAAAAACACCAGTAATGTAATTTCTTTTTAAATAAAGATATTTCAACAATTAGAAATGCTTCTGAAGACTAAAGAAAGCTGAAACTTATGAAGCCTAATTGCACCTGCCATGATGGTGAACCTTAATTGCCCCTGCTATGATTGCAGAGACTACTGGAACAACGGAAAACCCACCAGAAGCTTCTGACAAAAACTTTCGTTCAATCCCACTCTTCATTATGGATGAAAAAACATCCAGACAATCAATCCTTGAAGAGCTACGAAGACAAAGTGAAGACATAAACTTGAGTTCGGAAGATGGGTTGGAACAAATAAGTCTCAATGATGATGGGGATGAAATTTCAGAGACGGAGATGTTAAATCAAAATGGTGTTGATCTACCAGAACCTGCCGCACCTAAGAATAAAAGATAAAAATGAGGCACTGCTTGTGAAGGTCAAAGGTAGGTTTATTCAAACTCTAACTTCTCTTTGAGTCCAATCTATTGACTTTGTGCTGGCTGATTTTTTTTTCTCATCTTGTTTTTTAATTTACACAACTTAGTTTTTGTTCCCTTTAATTTTTGTTCCTTCTATGTTTGCTCTGCACAAAGCATATTTGTGATTTTTCTGTCTTCTCTTGTTTATGTGTAACTATAAATATATTTTAAAATTATTGGATACTGTGATATAGGATTTTTGCTTGTAGTATGTCTACATTTTATACATGATTAAAAAAAAGTCATATGTGGGATAAAAATGTAACTAGTTGTGGTTGGAATTATTAGCCTTGAATTGGTTCTTGTTATTATACACTTTGCTTTAATAATATTATTTTTATCTTGATTAATCAATGCATGGACAGACTAGCAATATGCTTATTTACTTTGTTGGTAACCACTTTTAGTGTAACGAAACCTTGAACCATATAATCTAATTTTCCATTCATTAAAGCCGCACTTGTTTAATTAATAAGTTCAAGATTCTAGAGACAATTTCTTACCAACCCACTGTACTTTTATTGTCGAATACTATATTTAGTTCGGTACCGATATGTGTATGCAATTTATTATTAGATTAGTATGCAATTTAGATTAATTAGTGATATATATGTGTGCAATTAATTTGATAAGTTTAAGTTTGTCATCTATGCCATTTTGTTTTTCTTTTTTTAATTTTGGTTTAGTTTGACTTGACGTTCTTCCATTAATTCAGACACCTCTACTGAAGAAATCATCATTCACAAGATGATAGCGATTCAAGTTTGGGCCTTGAAAAAAAGTGAAAAAGTTATGATGGAATTGGATGCAGATGGACAAGGTCGAGATAACGGCTCGAACCTGTTTATGAGATTTCTTGGTCAAGTAGCTCGTTGAATTATATTTTGTCCCATATCAATCAAAAGATGGGATAAGATACCAGAAGATAACACAAAAAGACAGTAGAAACTTATTGAAGTAAGTTTATTTCACTTTGATGTGCATTTTTATTGATTTGTTGTCATCCTAATTTAGCTCCTAACTTGCCTCTATTTAGGTTTGCGTTTTCTGTTTATTATTGTTATTTCTTGTTAAAAAAGAAATGGTGTAAGAGTTGAAATCTTAGTGTAGATAGATTCATTTGGAGATACTTTAAGTAAGCTATAACAAGATGTCATTGCTCTATGATTTATGAATTGATTAGGTATTAAACAGTTACTGCTGCAGGTTATATGCTATTACTATCAATATTGTCAAGTTAGCTACATTTCATTCTTAGGAGTTAGGATACATTTCCTGGATTTCTTTTCCAGCTCCGTTTGCTAATTTCATGAATGTTTTGAAATTAATATTTGGAGAGTGAAATACTTGAGAGGAAAATTTTGTTTAGCTATATAGTTGTCTCAATTTGATGAAAATTGATAAAATTACAATCAGAAAACCTTTAGCTCTACCTTAGTAAAATTCAAAAGGGGCTATGTATTTGAGGTCGTGAGTTTTCTTGCAACTAGGCTTGTATATTGGATTCCTTCCTTTTTTTGTTGATACATGTTTATGTCATATTACAGCAAGAATGTTCATTATGAAAATTTATAAGTAGGCTTTTGTTATGCATCATCCATTTTCTCAATTTTTTTTCTTTTTAAATATCTGCCGTTGGAGCTAGATAGCTATCTGACACAACAATGTGTTACAGTACACTGTTATGAATGTTTCAAAAGTGGATAAACTACAGTAAGCACGGGTTAGGATTAGCTTTAAAAAGTCTTTTTTTTTAATATTATCTTTCTAAGATATAATCTGCAGTATGGTTATCAAATCGCATATTTTTTAATAATTGATCTCCTCTATGAAATATTTCAAGAAAAATTTTGAATTTGATTATGCTACTGGCGTCAAATGGGCTCTGAGGACCTTAGGTGATAGATGGAAGACACATAAGTATAATTTACGAGGAGAATACTTTTTTCCTAACAAAAAAAGACAGAAATTCTGGTTGCGAATCCCTCAGACATACCGCCTGTTGAATGGACTGCTTTTGTGGATCATTATATGGATCCTAAAACAAAGATAAATAATTAATCTATGCTTTTTAATTTTTTTATCGAATATTTATTATGGATATCTGGTAACATTTATTTGCTAGTTTCTTGTTCTTGAAAATCATAGAAACAATGTTTGCAAATCGCCAGAAATCTTGAGAAGCTTATAGTTTTACATGTCGGTGGAAGTAAAAGCAATGCTAGAAGAGTAACTCAGATGGTATTATTTTTTTTATTATTGAGCCTAGTGTTGTTATACTATTACTATAAAATTAGCGATTTTAATTAAATTTGTGATTGCCTTTAATATTCTATTGTATTAGGAGAAAAAATTAGGAAGGCCTGTATGTCGAAGCGAGGTTATTGTATCAACTTTGCTAAAGAAATATGGGAGTTATGTAAGCGGAGAAGGACAACGATTAGTTGTGAGTGTCTCAATTTTTTTTATATGGCTGTACATTTTTTTAGAAAAAGTCTAGGGGCCAACAACTTTATTAAATTTTGGCCAGCATGTAACCAGCAAAAGAGAAGTGAGTAATCCTACATCATTGGATAAAATCTCACACCATTAAAAATATTATTGATGGCTACTTGATGGCTACAAATCACAAAAATTGCTGGCTCCCTAGCACTCCTCATTTTTTTATATGCCTTGATTATGTTAATATTTTACTCCAATGCGATGTGCATTTGTTTGTAGAAAAAAATAGCAAAAAATTTGCCTGAAGATCAAGAGCGTGTTTGCCACTGAAGGTATTCATTCAAAAGTCTTGGCTCATCCGGATGATGCAATTGGAAAAGTTTTCGGTCCTGAGAATGGTAAGCTAGTACGTGGCTTTAGTAATGCTGCATGTCCCAGTGGTTTTGGTAAATCAAAGCGCATCTTTGGAGGGACAATATGCGGAAGTTCTAGCAGTACATCGCAACAACATGTTGCAGATTTAGAGAGGCAACTTCAAGAAGTTAATTAAAGATCAAGTGGCAACTCTCCATAGATTTCTATAACAGAAATACTGTGATGAAGTACCTACATTCTCTGATTCTGTGCCACACATTCAGTCGGATTGATGCACCTCATGTCATGTTTATTTTAATTTTAATTTATATCTAGTTTATACTATTATTAGAGATACTTTTATTTTTTGTCGTATAGAATTATAGAACTTAATTTTTGTTATTTCTTTACTATATATATGAACAATGCACATGCTTTAATTTACTGATATTATTTAGTTCGCTATTTTTTTTGTTTTAATATATAGTTATTATCGTTGCTTTGATTTTTTTTATTATTATAAAATATTTTTAATATGTTAGTATATATATATATATATATATATATATAGAAATAAATATATGTAATATCAATTTAAAAAAATATTCAATTGATAATTATGACTGAAAGTTTTTTTTAAATTAAAAAAATTTAGCTACGAATTTATGTGTTGGTAAATAGCCCATAAATATTGGCCATGAAAAAATTTGTGAAAAAATTTCAGCCTGTCAAATATTTTTTGTGCATATTTTTTTTGCCACAAAAAAAATCGTGACTAATAAATAACCCAGAAATGTTTAGCCACAGAAAAAATGTGACAAAAAAACCCGGGCTGTCAATATTAGCCACGAAAAAATTGTAGCAAAACTACACTTGTTGGTCACACTGTTGTCATTTAGCCACAGTTCAGAGTGTGGCTAATAACGTAAAAACCGTGGCTATTTAGATGTCTCCACGGGTCATAAAACTGTGGCTAACAGGCCAAAAACTGTGACTAACTGAAAAAGTGTCGCCCTTGTTAGCCACAAAAATGTATTCGTTGTTAACGCTTAATTGTCACGAATTTTCTTGATTTTAGCCACGATTTTTTTCGTGGCTAATTACCGCATTTTTGGTAGTGATATTAGACATTTTTGTCGCTTTTTTAAATTATTTGAAAACATTTTTGTTAATAATAAAATTTGAGTGCATCAAAAATAATATAATATGACTATATTATAGTGACCATGGTAACTATACAAGTATTGTTAAAATTAAAATTATATTTTTTTATATTTTAATAACACTTTTTTAAATATTATTTTTAAAAATACTATAGTCATAATAGTTATCATAACACCTTAAAAAAAATTGATTATACTACGTGTACATTAAAATTAGCTATTAAAGTCAATTATATATAAAATATATATTAAAAATAAATTAAATTTTATATATATTTATATACAAATATATTAGTGGTTGATTTTGCTGTACGAATAATTTTTTTTTTAAAAAAAAAACATCAAAGAACATGCATGGAGCATGCAGGTCAGTTTCGGAAAAGCGAAGCAACAAAGAAAAGAAAAGAAAAGAAAGGTAGAGAAAAGGTTAGGCCTTGCATGTTACATTCTTCCTCACGTAAAGTGGCTTCAACTTTGTGAGGCATACAAGATGCATGCGTGTGGACCATAATAATCCACAAAATTTCTATCACATTTAATTTATTCATCTTATAGAAAACACTCTATATTTAATATGACTCATGTATATAAGGAGCCACTTAATAAATAATAATGATCTACTCATTATTGTACAAAAATTTAGTATAGTCAACTAGTCAAGCGGCCGTTGTAGTGCTATAATTTTAATATTGTGAGTTTTTTTTTTTTTTTTTCTTGGGAGGATGGGGGGAGGAGGGAGGGAGTGGCAACACTTGTGGACCATGTTGTTATTTAATTATTTATACATATAAAATGGAAAAAAAGAAAAGAAGTAATATAACAATAATAATAATAATAATAATATTAGTACTTATGAATAAATATTATATGAAAAAGTATAGGGTATCAATATATTATCTGTTAATTTATTGTTAATAATAATTAATTATTATATTTTAAACATATGTATAAAGAGACACATCTAAAAAATACATTTATAAAGACACTTTCATTAAACACAACCATAAAAAGATATTTTTTATATTAGACACATCTACGAAGATACTTTCATTAAATACAGTCATAAACAAAAATTAACAGAAATACTGTTGATAACGTAGCGAAATTGATATAATATATAATATATTATAATAATATTTTATTAATTATAATAACAACATTTTTCTATATTTTTACGTACACCTAACATTTCTTTTTAAAATACTCTATATTAATAAAAGAATATATTTTACAATTTTAAATTAATAGCAGAATCCAAACTCTTTTAATTAGATTTTAAGATATATACTTATTATTTTAGTTTAAATATACTTATTATTTTAACTAATCGTATCTATTACATGGAAAATTTTTTCTACATACATTAATGTATAAAATGAAGAAATTAATAAAATAATAAATTTTAAAATTAATCATTCTTAAATTAAGATAATAGAGACAGTAGATAGAATCTCGATTTAACTTTTAAAATTTTTCGATGTTATAATTTTAAATGAGTTTATTAATTTTACAAAATTTATACTAAATATGACGATTTTACGATTTAAATCTTATTAAGATTTTACGTTTTACATTCTTAATTTACCTTTTTTTATTTTACATAAAATCTCGATTTTTTTTACCTTGCTTGAAATGTGATGAGAATTATAAATTCAATAGTAATTAATATTTTATTTTATTTTTTATTAATTTTATCAATTTAAAAATTCAAATTCGGTGTATAAATAATGTTGGTGAAGGTGAAAGGCCTATGCTAAACTCTCCATTCTACACTTTCCCCATCTATGATGGCTTTTGGGCCGCATTAACCAACATCCCATGTGAATATGACTCCTGTTTTCAAAATCTTATTAGAGAGCATTATAATACATGGTCGACCCCCTTAGCTTTGCTTCCACATACACATGATGCTGTCCATTGTCTATTGCTCACACACATACACTTTTAGCTTTTTCAGAAAAATTGACTATAGGTTATGAATATTTGATTGGTTTCTCATTAGCTTTCTTTTATTTAATTAATATTAATATTTGTTGATGTCAAGTGGGGAAAATGTGGTGGTGAAGTGTTGTTGATTAGGAGAGGTCAAAGGCTTCTTCATCATTCACAATCCACATGGACTATTTATTATTATAGAATTGCAAGCGTTTTAGTGAAGCTTTTTATATATCTATTTCCCATAAACAACTCCTCCAATCTTGATGTCTAAAAAGATAAGGTGCTTGATAAATAAAAAACTAATAAAATAGTTCCACTTTTAATTTCATATATATAATAATAATATGTATTGTGATTTTTATGGTACACCTTTTTAATCACCATTCACCAATAATGATTGATGATATATGGCTTTGATATAAGTGTTTTCTTTATTTTTTTGCTTTGGGGTTTAATAATTACAATTGATATATGAATTGTTTAGATAGAGTAATTAACACTGAATTCACTTAGTAGTTGATTAACAATAATTTAACATACCCTTCAAATTGTAAGAATGGTATAATAATTTGAGTCAAGTAAAAAAGAAGGAAAGTTCCTTGCTTAGCTCATGCCTTTTTTTTCCCCAACAAATATTTACTATTAGAATCTTTTATATGGTGGTGAAATGGTAAAAGAGGGTGGAGGTTCGAGTCCTCTTCAAGGCATAATATTGAGATTTTTTATTGAATTAGAATAAATTCGACAGTGCATCACGAAATTTTGGTGGTGGATTTTTGCGACGAATTTTAATGGGTTAGTGACAGATATAATGTTATTAACAAAATTAGTGATGAACGATATTTCACAATAAAAATGACGTTACTAACAATTAGCGATGAATTTTTTATCCGTCGTTAATTAGTGACAAATCTCATGTAAAATGCATCACTAACTTAAGACAGTGTTTATTTGATGTTCATATCCATCAAAAACACAGACACGGTAGTACATGTTCAGTGTTTGTTTTGTAAGACATAAATTTAAGAAAGACACGGTTACACATGATTACACATTAGAGACATGTAATTTGTGTCTTCTCAAAATGGTAAGACACGAATCTTTTTTTAGATGGACACAAATTATAATAATTTTTTGGATAATGTCACCCTTAATAAATTTATAAAATTCTTAAATCTGCCCTCCTTTCTACATCATTCCCTTCCCTCCCAATTTAGTTCATCCCTCTCAGGTCTTCCTTCTTCCATCTCCTTTTCCACATCAAGATCTTTTATTGTTGTAGCCGTTGCTGACTCTGTTGCCGTCACTGACACCGTCATGACCTTTTTCCTCTTTTTCTCTTCTTCATCTCTGTCTATACCTTTTTTCGCCTTTTTCTGCCAATGTTGCCTCTGCAACAAAAATTGCTGCAGCCTCCTTTACATATTATCGCGCGTTGATGTCCAGATCTACGTTTATTTTCGTGTTGCCTTCGTTGTCGTCTTCCAAATCTACCTCTATTCCCCACTACCGTCTTCCATGCCATCATCTTCTTTTTCCTTCTCCTCTATTTTTCACTGCATGTACTCTTCTTTTTTTTAAATGTATATTTAAATTTTTATTTTTGTAGAGCTTGACCATAAAAAAATTATTATAAATTCAGATTTGGTTTGATCTTTGGAGAGTAGATTAGCATGAGTTGATGTTTCCATTGTTGCATGCAGCTAGTTTAGCAATTTGTCTTTCTTCTTTTTTCTGGTTGGAAATTGTTATCAATTTATTTGAAATTTATTTGTAAAAATAAGGAAATTCGATTTATTTGAACTCTTGTCTTATTTGTTTTTTAAAATGTAAAGTGATATTAGATTAATACACATTATAATTTTGTATTATGTGTTTGATTGAATTATTTGATTAGTCTAATAGTTATAAATTGTAGTAGAAAAATGATAGTGATGACAGAAAAAAAAGTGGTGATAGTGGTATTTTTTTTTATAAGGATAATATTGACATTTGTAATTTAGTGTCATGTCTTATGTAAAGTTGTCAAACAAAGTAAAAAGTTTGTGTCTCATTATGTCTATGTTCTTGTGTCTATGTTTAAACTCATACATGAACCAAACACAGCCTAACGTCACTATTATTCCCAATATTTAACGACAAAATTTTTGAGAAACACTTTATTTGTCACTAAAATTTAAAAAAATGTCATCACCTGCTTATTCTGTCGCTATTTCAGCTATATCCGTCACTAATTAGAGACAAAAAAATTTTGCCACAAAATTTTGTTGCTATGCAAAAAATTCTAATAGTGAATCGGCTATTATTTTAAGGTGAAAACTCAGGTACAGTCAATTTTATGTAAAGTTGATAGTTGAGAATCATTAAATGATTTGACTTATTTGACTAAATTGTTATCTACCGGCTCTCAATTATCAACTTCACATGAAGTTGACTACACTTAAGTTTCCACCTTATTTTAAATTATTTTTTATTTTAAATTCTAAAACTATAAATCTTAAACCTTCAATTATAAATTCTAAATCCTAAATTTTCAAAAAAAAAAAAGAGTTATTATAATTTAAAAAAATAATATTAACTAATTAAGAATTAATTTCTTACAATAGAGACTATAATTATAAAGTTAACCCCCTTTTTATTGGTTCTATTTTTATATAGATTTTCTTTTTATGGCTTAGACAAAGCAAATACTATAGCTTAGTAGTGTTTATTCTTCTTTATTTACTTTATACTTTTTATTTCTTCTCTTTCTTTTATATATTTATTTATTGTATAGTATTATTGCTATGATTTAACCTCTGGCCCAAGTTGTTAGATATGGTTATAAACTTATAATCTTTTTATGCTAATGACGACATTGTTATATATTAAGCTAACTAGATTCCAACTTTACTTCAAAGGCTCTATAATGGAATGTTGCACTTTCTATATTCGTTTGCTATGAAAGTGTGGAAGATTAGGAATATTGGTGTGGGCAATAACGTACCTGTAGCTAAAATTCTCTATAGAAGTCACTTCTAATACTAATATTAGATGTAATTAAATTTCTTATTGATAAATAAAAGAATATAAATAATTACATCTTTAATAACGCCTCTTTTTATTTGTATAAATTTTATTTTTTTAACAAATATTAAAATTCTAAATATAAAAATTTTAGTATTATATTATAATAAAATGACTTATTTAAAACTTAAATTGATCTGTATATACCTATCGTGAAAGAAGCCACAAATTATTATTACACGAATCTTGTGTTGACATATTTTCAACGATGGTCTAACAATATCCAGAACATTGATTTTTCGAAATCTCAACGTGAGGTGCAAATTTATTAGTCCTATTCAGTTATGCCGAACATTAGAGACATTATTAATGGGGTGCAATTACCGATTTAGAACAGAAAAGAAGGTTCGGACGGCAATTATCTTATTTTTTATAAATAAATTGAATTAATGAGAATTTTAGCTTTGGTGGACTAATAAATATAAAAAAAATGAATATTGTGATTTATAAATTATAATCGCGGCGCATATTAGATAGGTGTGGAAGTTTTTTGTTTTTAAAAAAATGGAGAAAATGAAAAAGAAGTGATAGATGTTAAAGAGGTGAGGGAAGCCACACTTAACAAAACGCCAACGAAGGAGGGTTTCTGAGAGCACCAGTCTCACGCACGACACAAGTCACAACTCATCTAACTAACAATGCGTTAAAACGTTTTTAGAGAGAGAAACTCAGATAACGCAAAACTTAACTGCTGCTTCTTCTCCTTCTTCTTCTCTCTCAGATCTGTTCTCATAAACCCTAATTTTCCCTATTTTTCTTTCCAAGATTCTCTCTTTCTTTCTCCTCTTTACGATCCTTCCATATTCCCCCTTTTCATCTCAACTTTATTTTGTCGTCCCTCCATTTTTAATCACTTTTTTTTTTTCTTTATCACTTTCCGTTTGTTTCCCGAGAAAATCACCTCTCTGACGCCCTGTACCTTATCCTCTCCGACTTTCTCTCTGCTCTCCAATCCGTTTCTTGCTCCATTTCTCCCAGCATTTAGCTGATTGATGCAACTTTCCTGGTTGATTGGATTTTCCGGGAAAGTTGGTGATTTTCCGGGATAGTATTTTCCCCTCTCTTTTCCGGGAAACTAAGGAATTCTAGATTGCTGAACAACTCGATGATGATTATGATGATGATGTAGTGGAGTGAATGAGACCAAACTTATAATAATAACAGCAGCAGTAGTACGAATGGACGATAGAGGTGGATCGTTCGTTGCTGTTAGGAGGATTTCGCAGGGTATTGATCGAAGCAACACGTGCCATTCAACCTCTGGTAAAAATGACTCTGAATTCTATCACCTAAAATTTTTCCCGTGATTTTCGCAGATATATCTCTATATTCTACTTTCGTAACGTTTGATTCCTTTTGTGTTTTTTCCTTCCTTTTTTTTCGCCTTTTATTATAGTGATGAATCTTTAAATCGAGATTGATCCCGGATTTTTTACTTGCGTGATGTTTGCGGATATTCAAAATTGCCTTGGTGGGTGCATTTATACATTTATTGCTTTCTTTGGATCGGTATTTTCCCCTTTTTCGTTGTTGTTGTTAGAGATCTCTATTCAGCTCAGTTTAATATGAAAGATGCTACTATTAGAGCCAAAAGAGCTTTTACTGTGCTTAATTCATGTATGAATGTTATGTGTAATAGGGTTATCTCATAGATCTAGCATTCTTGAAGTGCCCCTCTTTTTATGTATGTTGGAAATAAATGTTTCTGTCATCATTTTTTGTGTTGATGTGAAACTGCGCTTTACTAATTGAGTGTAGAAATAGTGGAAAACTCTAATTGAAGTTAGTTATTATGGTTTGGTAAAGCCAGTGGTTGGAAGTATTGTTGAAACTAATGATTTATATTTGAAAATTGGACTTACTGTTGATGAAATGAAATAATATGAAAGGGATCAGAGAAGACTCGAATTAAACAAAAGCTGTTATGCACTGAGGATATCTCGTCAGTAATTAAAATTCATTATTTCTGCCCTTCAGCTGTTTTATATATTTGTAAAGTATTGCTGAAACTATTGATTTATATTCAAAAATTGTAATTGCTATTTATGAAATCAAATAATACGAAAGGAATCAGAGAAGAATCAAATTGAACAAAAGCTGTTATGTACCGAGGATAACTAGTCAGTAATTAAAGTTCATGATTCCTGTCCTTCAGTTGTTTTATATATTTGCAGTGCAAAAATTTGAAGCTCAATCTTCATTTATGGGCAGTTTTATTTTGTTACAGCTGAGATTGTGACAGGATCAACAGCATGGCTTGGCAGAGGTCTGTCTTGTGTCTGTGCACAGAGGAGAGAGAGTGATGCTCGTCCCTCTTTTGATCTAACTCCAGTCCAGGTATTATTTTATTTCTAATTTATTCTTTTATTTAATTGATATATTACTTTATTAAGTAATGGTTGATGCTGTGTTTACTGAACATAGAATTTAGTGCGGAACATGAGTTTTGTTTCAGTAGACCTTTGGTTATGTCTGATTTATATCTTACTCTGAATTGTAATGCCATAAGTAATGGGGTTTTTGTATAAAATTTTTCTCGGTTCGCGTTCTAAAGCTTTTGAGATAAAAATGACACGTGCATACTCTCCCTATTTTCCATTTACGTTTTGCTACAACAAATTCTCAATGCTGAATTTTGTTCATTAGGAGGAAAGCCTACAGAGGTTACAGAGTCGTATAGATGTCCCGTATGATAGTTCTATTCCTGAGCACCAGGTATTATATTAATAATTTTCAGGTTATTGTAAGTATGTGACAGTATCCATGTGGCTTATTTCCATAAGCAATGTAATTTATATTTGCTATTGATGATCTTAGGATGCTCTAAGGGCTTTATGGAATGCTGCATATCCTGAGGAAGAACTCCATGGCTTGATTTCTGAGCAGTGGAAGGAAATGGGCTGGCAAGGGAAGGATCCATCGACAGATTTTAGGTAAATATTAAACTGGTGGATTTCTTCTGGATGCTGTGACTTCTATAACTAGTTTATAATGCCTATTATTCCTATTTGACAGGGGTGGTGGTTTCATATCATTGGAGAATTTGCTGTTCTTTGCCAGGAATTTCCCGGTATGAGCTGTTTATTTTTCTCTTTTCCTTTTTTTTTTTTTTACCCTCCCACTCTTTTTGATGTAATAAATTATTTGGTGACTTAACGTAGACCAAAACCAATGTTTAGATTCAAAAGAAGTCCTGTTGTGGTTAACAAATCAATCATATTAATATATTTGATCCAACATAAAAGACTAATTTTGTTACTAATAACAAGAAAGGGACTTCTACACTTAATAGAGATTGTGTTGTCTGGCACTGCGTTCTTTCTCGTGAATTGGCTTGCCTAAGCATCAAATTTTGGATTTTGCAGAAATCGTTTCAGGATCTTTTGCGGAAGCAGGAAGGAGACCGGTCAGTGTGGGAATACCCATTTGCTGTTGCTGGTGTTAACATCACATTTATGCTTATTCAGATGCTGGATCTTGAAGCAGGTTTGTTAGTTCTTCTGTTCTAAGTTAAATTTTCAGTCTCAGCAGTTTGCATATATATCTTGTCTAAACTGATGAATGGAGGATGCCTTTATATATGTGCAGATTTCATAGGGCACTATGTAAAGGGTGTTATTTGCTGATAGGGATATGGTTGTTTTAATTTACACTTTTCTTTTTACATACTTCTGTATGCCAAGTGGTAATTTACCATTTGTCATTATTTATTTACTGGATGATATATTCTAATTGTTAGGATTAGGTTTGTATAGTGGCTTGTTTTCATTTCACAAAAATCCTGTTCCATTTTAGTTGAAATGATGGAAGATATTGGTCACATGAATCGAATGACATGGGTTAACCTCGTACAATTCACTTCTTACTTTTAGGCATGAAATAGTATTGTTGGGCCCTTGTTCTTAAAACAACATTTCTTTTTCCCTGGTACAAGCAATGTGGGCTCACTACTGTTATCCCAACATGCTGGCAACCTTCTAATGTTTTTACTATGTTTCTGGTTTGAGATGTAATATGTGACTGTTTCTAATACAGGCTTCTGCTTGTAGATTATGTTACTTGTTTCCATGTAATTTGTTCCATTTGATCGAGTTATCTGCTAATAATTTTCTTTGCCTTGACGACAGTCAAACCACGGACACTGGTGGGAGCAACATTTCTAAAATTTCTTGCAGGTAACCTTGATTTCCAATCCTGATAATCTATTAAGTTTATGAGAAATGCAATTTTCTATGAAAAGGGACTTGATGCTTGACAAAAAATTCTTTGGATGATTTCCTTCCATCTTAGTCACTTCCACCTTTTGCTCTCTCATAATTTAGTCTTTGCTATTTATTTCATATGTCTCCAAAATTCACAAAGTACTTTGTACAAAATTGCATATTTGTGTGAGTGTAACTAACTGAATTCAGTTATGCATGCATGACAGAAAATGAATCAGCTTTTGATCTTCTCTATTGTATAACATTCAAGCTGATGGATCATCAATGGCTTTCCATGCGTGCGTCATACATGGATTTTAATGTAAGTATTCCTTATCCTCATTTTGATTGATACCGATAGGACAGGATATGGCAGAACTGCAGAGGCAACCTTTAAATACATAAAAGGTATTCTTAAGATCAATATTTACTGATTTATGTATTAATTATAACAGACAGTAATGAAAGCAACGCGCCGGCAGCTGGAGAAAGAGCTTCTGCTTGAAGACCTAACACGGCTAGAAGATGTACCCTCATACAAACTTCTTTCACGATAGTATCTGAAGACTACTAGCTTTAGCTAGAAGGTGTTTTTGTACTTGATGTGATGCACTTATGATATCCATACCTGCCGTTTCAGCCTTTAACCTTCTAACATTTGAGTAGGACTGAGACAAGCTTAAGAACGACATCACGACGATCTAGAGGCACTGGTAAAACTTTAAATCTAGTCAGAAGGTGATATTCTTGGCTGACACACTGCCGGGGGAGTTTGAAATATAGGTTTGCTTGGTACCAAAGAGATTAGATTGTAATGGATTGCGGTTTGTCTATATATTTCCTTGACGTCCATTATTGGGCAAATGCTGCTTGCAGTCTTGTATTAGGGGCTGGTGTACTTAAAGTTGCTTACATCTTGGTGGCCTTGTTTGTGAAAGGAATCCATATGCTGGTTATTTGTTTGAGTAATAGAATCAATATCTGAGTTGATTTTCTCTTTTAAAGTTTTTAACTAATCATTTTTGCTAGAAAATTTTCAAATCAATTTTGTGGAAGAAAATGCAGCTGCTCAACACATTCGGATCTCCATTTGAAATGGTTACTGTAGACATGGAGGTTCTTATATAGGTACCTTATCTGTGGATTCCATAGTTTCCGAGCCTTATAATTATGGAATATCTTGAATTTGTTAAGCAAGTTAGGTTTTGCTAGATGACGATACATTGGAGGATGCGAATTTGAAAATTATCCTCTACTGCAAGCTTGAAACACTTTCCAATTCTATTTCCATAGTGAAATATGGCCCAACCTCAGGTGTTTGGGTCATCATATCCATATCAATTTCCATCTCTTGCATAAGCTAGTTCAGTGTAACACATCAAATTGAGTAATTTATTATAATTATTTCTTCATCATGAAATTCAAGCCATCATCTCAGTAGTTAGCAACTCAATTTGCTAGCTAATGCCTTCATTATTCTTGCTGCTTTTAATACTAAAGAAAAATGTACTACTTAGCAATATAAAAATAAAGGGTCCATATAACATTTTTAAACACCCTTTCATCATTTGTATTGTCCGATTTGGCAGATGATTTATGGGTATAAAAATAAATACCTGAATTCGAGATCCTACTAAAATTGGGAGTAATTTTGGTAATTTATACCACCTTCACCTAGTACGACCCAAAAAAAAAATACAAATAGCAAAACTTTTATCATTCCATATTTGAAACAACTTAATGAAGAATGTAGAATGATACGTAGATGGAGTAGTTCATATATGAATGCAGATTTAAGCATTAACAAATAACAATAAATACATAGAAATCTGTTTCTTAATCATAACAAAAGATTTGTGGACAAATTTTCTGTTTCCCATGTCTCTTCAATTATATGAAGGAAAATATTATTAAAAAGAAGTGAAACATTCATGGTCTGAAGAATTTGAGTCATCGGAAGGGATGTGATTGTGTCTACCTTCATAAGTGGTTATCACCATTCTACAATCTTCTGAGAGTCTTTCAACTCTCTTCTTCACCCTGCAGTTGCTATGTGTACACCTGTAATAACTCCTGCAATATAATATTATGTAATATACCAATTATATTTTTTAACAAATTAATCAAAGTTGTTTAGTGTGGGAGTGAAATAAATAATGCACCTTAAAGAGAATCTAATAAGTTTCCTTGTGTAAATTAATAAATTTATGATGGAACAACAAAATAGTTTCTGAGTGAATGAAATATTTCACTTGTTCTTTCGTTTGTTTAATTCCCTTGTAATTTGTAGTGAAATCTTTTTCTATTATTAATTATAAATTAAGGTTTTGCTTAATGTACTTGTGAATAAAAAATAGTAGTTTTATTGTTTTAATGGACCTGAACTATGTCTATACGTAATTTTGAAATAATATCTTTTATTATTGGCATGGTTAAAGATATACAATTTTTTCTTTTTGCATCAAGCAAACATTATATCATCAAATAAAACTCGTGTTCTTCATTTTCAAAGTTCTATCTTATTGCCTTATTGGTTGTTAAACAATGTATGTTAGTACCATCACCATAAAATTTGTAACCTTTTCTTCCCAGTTCATGAAGTTATTCTTTCAATAATTAAATTTTCCATTTTCTAATTTTCCTATAATTAGATTGCACTTCTAATAAGTTGTAACTACATTACCTACCTTTAAGTGCAATTTTGTAATGATGATATGAGATAGAAATATATAATTGGGCTTTCTTAAGTTTTAGGACACACATTGAATACGATTTGGTGTTTGACCACTTTGTAAAACATTCAACAGTCCCTTCCCATGCACGTTACATGCATATATATACTTAACAATCATATTATAAATAATAATAATAATCCTTTCAAGATAAAGTGATAAATTCTGATAGATATGTACCAACTTATATATTTCTCTACCCGTAAACTATTATGTCTTATTTAGCTTTAAGGCCGCATTTATTTATAGAGACAGGACACTAGACAGAGATACTGAGATATAAAATCGTGTTTAATATATAAGATATCGATAGAGATATTGTGCTCAAAGACACTAAATTAATATATTTTGTGTTCATCATAACAAAAAAAACACAACAACACTAACAAAAGATACAACTTATTTTTTATTTTATCTTTTATTATTCGTATTAATTTTTTCTAATTATATTTTTTCAATTTTTTAAATAAATAAAAATGAGAATAAATTTAATTTTTATAATTTATTCTATTTTATTATTAAATAGAATACAAAGATATTAAATTCTATGTTTATATTTTTTATATCTTATTTTTAATTAGTGTCTTATCTTATCCTATTTTAAAAAATAACCAGAGGGTAAATGACTTGAAATTGCATCATAAATAGTACTTTAAGATCATCTTTTGATGACAAATATATTCACAAATTTAAGTGGCCTATATCAAGACTCTCAAATCATAGAGATCCACGCATTATAAAAATACTTAATATTTAGCTGCTAGGTGATCTTATAGTTATATAAGATTTTTATACAATGTTAATGTTAATGTATAGTAATTAAATTAATTAGAATTATGAAAAAAAAAAGAAATATGTAAAAGTTGTAGTTAATAGTGCCAAGGTAATACCATTCATCTGGAAATTAAAAGCGTCGAAATTTTGGCGGATTTAATTTCTAGGTCATGCATGCATCAAGTACTCAAAAGGCATGAAAAGCTAAAAGTTAAGACAAATTAAAACATTGAACACATGATAAATTACTTCTTCCATTTTAAAATAACTTTTAAGAAACCATTGTACTTAGATATAAAATAAGTTTAAATGCATTAGTGTTTTAGTATATATAAAAAACAAAAGTCAAAAAACGACCGTTATTTTAAATGGCTGAAATATTATAATAAATTGATCAATCCCATAGCAAGTTTGTTTGGTTTTATCATTCTAGTCAAAGAGATTAGGGCGTGATTACTTCCACAAATTAAATTATAAATTTTTTTAATTAGTTATAAACTTAATTACAGTACTACAAGTTTACATATGGAACTCCAGGCATGCACTCATTTTCATATATGTTGGATGTTGGATATATGTTAGTCATAGAAATTAATACCATTGCAAATAAATTGGATGGTATTGGAAGAAGGTATGGAATATTGGCGACCCTATACTGCACCATATTGTCAAAACTCTAATAATTAGTATTCTGAGTGATAATATATTAATTCTTTTTTCCCTCTCTCCTTAATTATCAATATATTATTTATATTATTTCATCTGAAACTAAGTCTAAGGGTGAAAATCCTCTGTCACTCAATACTATTAATCCTATTAACATTCTTTAGAACAAAAAGTTTAGTCACTATAAATTCATAATATACATTTTCAATTATAATTTTCAAAACTAATATATATCTAATCATATATAAAAATTACTAATATCAATTTGATGCATGCATTGATGGCTATTAATCTTGTGATGACTGTGACAATTTCATCATTGATTTACTGCCGACACAACAGTATACTTTTTTCAAAAAAAAAAAAAAAGGACATTTTACCTTTGTTTCTCCGGGTATAATGCCATTGATGTTGCCATTGTACTCAACAATATGCATTTTTCATCTGCATATATATTGATAGATTCTCCTATTCTCCAAAAGTGGAAAAATCCTAAGCCTCATGGATAACATTTTTTTAACCGTTTTGTTGAATGTCTTCTACTTGTGATTAATTCATTAATTATATTCTTCCATATGAATGTAACTATTTTAGGAGAATAATTATTTCTTTCAGTTCAGTTGACAGTTTAATTATGTGTTCCTTTATCAAAATTAAGAAGGTGCTATTTTAAAATTAATTTCACATGTATATGAATCAATAGTATATATGATGTTAATACTTTTTAGTAAAAGTAACAATTCATTGTTTTCCGTTAAATATATGGATTTATTAAGGTTAATAAGGTTATTGGATGATTAATTAACTAACTAATTAATTACCTTGGATGAAGGCTATTCTTGACAACTTTTTGGCCATATTTCCTCCATTTATAACCATCATCAAGAACATCAACATCACTTCTTGTTTGGAAACAAAACCTTGGCTCTCTTAGTTTCCTTCTCATTTTCACCTTGTTCTTCTCTGTGGCTGCACTACTCTTCCACCTATCACAACACACCATATACATTAACTTACATAAATTATTTATTATATTATATGGTTAATAGTCTTAATAATTAGATAGAAATAGAGATTTATAATAATAGTAAAATAGAGAGCATGTGGAGTAGTCAGTGATGCAACTGTGTAAAAAGTAGATTCAGCTATCAATGAGAATCAAGACTATTTTCGAGTCTTTAAGTTCATAATTTCATATTTCATATTATTGCTCCGATCCTTCTTCAAAACCAAAACACAAAAGAAGATTATATTATGCACATAGTAGTTAGAAACCACACATTTTATGATCACAATAAGCTTAATAAATATCTTCCTATTTTTGTATATAGTTATATTTATTGATTAATTACCACATGCACATGCACTCTAATAAATAATAGAGAGAAGGATACCATGTAATATTATTGTTGCCTTCACTAGAATTTCCAGTGCAATTTTCATCATTCACAGCCTTTGGATCCAGAGTTCCCACCTAAAAATTTATCATAAAGAAAAAAAAATTAAGAAGAAAAAAGTTCATAGAAAAATACCCTACAATTAAAAAGACACAAGAGAGAGAAAGCAAAAATAAAATAAAACCAAAAATTTCTAACTAGGGTGAAGATCAAAACTTCATCCTTCTATAAAAATACCTGCTTGTTATGCCAATTTTTTGTTGTGGCGGTTGTGGTTGCAATTGTGGCGGGCGTAGTGGTGGTGGCAAGGATGGTGGCAGCATCTAAGGATTGAGAGAGTTGAGAAGATTGAGATTGTGATGAAGTAGGTGACAAGAAGCCAAGAAGGTGGTTTTCTTCAAACTGAACAAAGTTCATTTCATGGATTATGGCTTGTGAAGGTGTGGTGATGTTGGTGAATGGAACTTGAAGCTCATAATTGGGAACACCACTTCTCTCTCCTCCTTGCATATCCCACTTCTTATTATATATAATAATTCTTAATTGAACTTTGGAGTACTATATAATTGATCTTCTTCTTCTTCTTCCCTTTAATTAATTAATCTTGTAATTTTCATAAAGATATAGTAGATAGCAACTACCACTTCCTCTTGAGATACATACCTAAACTTCTAGGGTATATAAAATTAATAAGGTTATGTTAGGAGGGTATATAGGACATGAGGCTTTGTAGTTTGGTCAATTGCTACTATAAGTTTGCCGGTTATGGTTTTCTTCTGATTTATTCCTCCTTGTTTTCTTTAGGGAAGTCTTTTCAGTCTTGGACTACTCTATCTCAAGGAATCTACATCAATGGGTGAAAGAAGATATTAAAAGAAAAAAAATTCTAGAGGGTTATCATTATTTTTAATTATTAGTTAGTTATCAATATTTAAAATTATGGAATAAAGTATATCGTTAAATTATTAACTAGTCTAAAAAAATTGAATTGATAGTTAAGTAACGACAAAAAATAATAAATTTTGATAATTTTTTAATATTTTTTTATTAAAAGATGAATATAAAACAATATTTTTAATTATATATATATAAACACACTTCTCTCTTTTTTTTTAATTATGAAAATGTTTTTTATTTTAGTTTTTTATGGTATCTTTTAATCTGGCAGATCAAGAATTAATCTGTCGCAATACAAAACTCTATTTAAGAGTTTATCGCTGGTTAATGAGTTGCTGCATGTCCAATACAAAATTCGGACCCTCAACATTTATGTAAGTGAACTAATAAACTAATTATTACACCAACTCAATTTGATTATGAAAAATATCTTTTATAGAGATGATTCTTATCATAAGTAGTCATAATTATAAATATAGCATTACTCTAAAATAATTAGTAAGACAATATATATGTCACACCTGAAATATTTAATTATTTAATAATGTCAAAAGTTGCCATGTATATATGACGCTGCTTTTAATTTTTGTTGAAGAAAAAAATTCTTTTATTTGATTATTATTGTATAAAAATCATAGAGAAAATTAAAACTCAACAATTTGGTTTCTAATCAAGCTAAGAATTTCGGGAGACACATTTATCTAGTATCTTTTAAAATATTTTTTACAGTGAGTAATGCAAATTAAATTTCTCCGTGCCACCACATACATTCATGAAACACGCATATCTATTGTAGATGATATTGATATTAATAATATTTGATAAAATAGTTTCAAAATGCAATGATTATCATAGAAATAATTTGATTAAGTGGATGTTGGCTCTTTGTGTAGATTGATGGTTTAGGGTATTTCTTTCACACCTAAAGTGAGAGAGACCTTCTCATATACTGACAAATAGTGTGGTGACAAAACCATTTCTTAGTTTCCTTCATTCAGACCTTAATGTTCTCCACTTGGTCACTATGCAAAATTATTTAAACTTTTTCTTAGTAATAATATATTATAATTAAACTGAATTGCTTAATAAACACAGATCACATAATAACTAGGTACCACATCCCCACTACCATTGGAAGGCCCCCAACTCCCATGTTAAAACCCATCCCATAAAAATTAACCTAAAAACATGAATATCTGTAAGACATAAATATATACAAAGATTAAAAAAATAATAATAATAAGTGAAAATTAATTTTGCTAAAAATTTAAACTAATAAAAAGAGATATATAAAATTCTTTTTTTTCTTTTGAGATCAATAAAGATCAAATCCTAAACTTATAAATCATCCAAGAATAAAATATAACTTTTATTTTTAATTTTTGTTAAAGATTTTTAAAATATTTTTAAATTTTATTTTATTTTAATTTTATTCTAAAAATTTTATATTTATATCAAATATATCCTTAACGAATAATTTTTAAAAAAATTTAAAATTAATTTAACAATAATTTTATAAGAATAACTTTTAATATAATACAAATAACTCAGACATAGTTATTATGTATTACTACTGAATTAGGTCTAAATTTTTTTAAAAATTTAGTTGTTAGGAATATATTTAATATAAATAAAAATTTTAAAACAAAATAAAATTTGAGAGTCAACAAACTTGGAAAACAAAAACTTAAATCAATAAAAAAATAATTATATTTCTAACCGTTCTATCTCTGTATTTACATCTTATTTTATCTACTACTAAATCTAAATACAGTATAGAGGACAGTGATGAGTGGTGGGGGTGCTTCAAAGTTTTTGCATCACTGTTAAGGAAAATGCATGTGGAAAGTTTGGAATAGAAATGAGAAAGTGAGAAACAAAGAAAAACAACCTTCCAAATTAAAAGAAACGCATGGGTGATGTATGTTTCCATTTACCGAAGGAAATTATATATTCAAGTAACTATGATATATATATATATATATATATATATACCGAGTATTTCATCATATCGAGTTGAGTGTTTCTCCATATTCTATATTTGGTTTCACAAGCTAAGTGACTTCATGACCTACGGTCTCTATCTGTTCCCTCTTACTCTTAATTTGAAAAGAATCTCCCAACTCCCTCCCCACAACACCAGTTTTTAATTCCTATATATTTAAACAAGTATTAATTTAATGTCGTATATACTAATATATAGCAATGTTTGTATTTGAATATGTTTTCAAATAGTGCGTGCATGATAGCATTATCATCTTGTTCCAAAATTTTAAATTTATAGATAGATGTATGTAAATGATTATATATCCAATTATGATGTGCTTTCTGCCTTTCTCACACAACTTTTTTTTTTGCATGAATAATGGTGATGAATTTGAATTTCAAATTTTTGAATCACTACAATAATATAGATTATTTTGTAGGATTATATGAGTCAAAAAAGAATTAAAATTCGTCAAAAAAATAAATTTTGACACTATTTTAACTATGGAAATATGTTGATAAAAATTTTGTCAAAAATAGTATTTTTAACATATAAGTAATTGTAAAAAAAGTTTAAATCTTATTTTGATAAATATTGACCATAAAAGATACTATTTATTTTGACATTTATTAACCATAAAAAATTCTCAACAAAAATTTTTAACAAAGAATGAGATGAGATCTTGAAGCTGAAGAATAAACTGAGATTTTGAAGATGAAAAATGAGTAGTATGATTCTAAACTGAGAGCAGTGTAATGCCAAAATTGATGGAACTCAACGAAGAAAAGAAATAGTGGAATAAGTTGAAAACAAATGAGTGTCAAAATTGAGGAATAATTTTTTACAGTCAAATTATTCATCAAAAAATATAAAAAATTTGACATTTGTAATATTTGTCAAAAATATAGATTAATTTTTACACCTAATTATAACCGTTAATAAAAAACGTGTTAAAATAGTTCTTTTTTTTGTAGTGAATTCTACAAATTCTAATAATATATCATGATACTATTTATTTTACAAATTATTTTAACTAATAAGAGAATACATATAAATAATTATTAAATATCGATCTAACATATTTTCAATAGCACTGTATACCCTACTATGTCACTATTTATACTTGTAATGTAGTAATAATAAGTTAATAACATTAGGAAAGTGTTACCAAAGCAAGTATATATGAAGCATGTTCTTACTATATTTAGTTAGAATAATCACTTTGCTATATCTAGGTTTAACTACTAATAATCAGAGATAAATTAAAGTGATGTGAATATATAATAATTGTTAAAAAGAACTAAACTAATTTAAAGTTAAAAAATGATTCAACTAGGACTAATTAAATACACACGTACACTACCTGATGATCTAATCGATAAAAACTCGTTGAAAGTTTTCGATGTTTATGGACTTGAAAATTGGAATTCATTCATAAAAAGCAACTTCTAATAGAAAGTTATGGAAGATGCATTTTCTAAAGTGTTATCTAAACAGTAGTGTCGCATTTATGCACTAGTGGCTACCTCAACTTTCTCTTTCACTTTCACTTTCAAATTCAATTTCAATCTCATTTGTGCTTTTATTATCATTGCTCATTCTTTGTCCCCACGAAATGTATGATCTGAACAATCTTACGTGTATGATGTAATTGGCCGGTTCAAAACTAAAGAAGTTTTTGAATGAAAAGATATCTAATTCAAGTATAAATTATACTAGAATTTATATTGGTGAATTACTTTTTTTTTTATTCACGGTATCTCTCAACCCAACAGACTAAAGACTAATTATTTGTAATAGATTGAAGCTTTGCTGTATACACAAGACCGAATTTAAACTCTGACACTTATTTAAGCAGACGAGTGAGTTGACGATCACTCGACCAACCCAAATTAGTTTTTTGGTGAATTACTTATAATTTTAATATTTTTATAGTTGTAACTGATTGAATAATAAAATGATAAATATAAAATTTAAACTTAATTTCAAAGTTAATAAATCAATTATATATTTAAATTTGAATAATAACAAATTTAGGGTAAAAAACACAAATAAATCATGGGAGGAAAGTTGTTACATGAATAAGCCAAATTGAAGATTGATTTACGAATGAGCCAAAGCATACTTATACGTAGTTCGAACCTATTTGGTTCGAACTACATTTCCATATAAATCGAACCTATTTGGTTCGAACTACACACACATAATTCGAACCTAATTGGTTCGAATTACACACGAATAGGTGCCATCACATAATTCGAACCTAATTGGTTCGAATTCCAGTAATTATAAATCGAACCAAGATGGTTCGAATTACTAAGAAACAGACCTGAATATGTTACGTGCATGGGATCGTAATTGATGAATATGTTTTGTTTAAGGAATTTTAAACGAAATGTCTGTTGAACACATATGGGAATAAATTAGTCTACGAATTAAATTAATTAAGACATGACGCGGAAATTAAATAACATCAAAACGCAAAGTACAGATGTTTTCATAGTAACACACACATACATCTAAAGGTGAATACGAAGTAACACTGATAACAAAATACATAGACGAAGATAGGTAACATACAACTCGGAACAGAAATCATCTAAACAGGTGCGACCCCGTGAAGCAACGACGTGGAACCCGTGTCCTTTGACCTCTCCGGATAAGCGGCTCCTCATCCTCGATCTCGTCGTCCTCGTCCTCGTCCTGCGGGGCTGGCTGTGCAGGCGTCCTAGGCTGGACATGTACCAGTCGGGATGAGGACGGCCCGACAACTGAATGTGACCCAGCAGTATGTGCCGAAACTGGGGTACCACCCAAAGCGAAATACCTAGGAGGAGGCACGGAGGGAGGCTCATTCAGATCGACATGTAACGGTGCCTGTGTCCCCGTCGTCTGACTCTGCCCACGGGCAGTCTCATCATCATGCATGATGGTACTGATCTCATCTAAGAAGGGGGATCCACCAAAATCCCCATCATACCCAACACCGGCAAGGAAGTCTGAAAACGTGCTGCCCGGACTCACCCATGGCGTACTCTCCTAAAGTGTGTGGTCGTCAGGGGGAACTCCAATGAAGTAATCTCCGAGCGGCCCCTCCCCAAGTCCAGCCTCACCATGGGCAGTGGGATCTCCAGTGGCGTACCCCTTTCCACCAAGGCCGCCATGATGGGGACTAACAACCCCGACTGCACCCCTTCCCCCACCGTCCACGTCACGAAGATCACCATCATCGTGGCCCGCAACGGGTGCCCTCCGTCTGCCTCCACGCCCTTGTCCTCGACCACCACCCCTACCTGCCTCATCAGCCTCCCCCATAGCCTGCTCTAGCCAACTCCACTCACGCTGGCTCCGTCGTGTCCCGACACGAGCTCTCCTCTCAACCTGACGCCTATCAGGGACGTCGTCGACTCGATCCATGTCAGGAACTCACCCAGGACCCCTCTGTGACGCCTCGACAGGAATAGGAACGTCCCTCGGATCCCTCAGATAAAATTCGGGTGACAAGAACCTTTTTTCATGCTGACTCCACCAGTCTAGGTAGGCGTGCGAAGGTCCAGGGTCGGCAACAACATCGAACTAGAGGACGTGGTCCGCACGGGTCTCCCAAAGAATATGCCAATGCTGTAAAGCGGACGGGAACCAACGATCACCGCCTCTCCCGTCCTTCGACATCAGAAAGTCGATGTTAAGGGCGGGACGCGGGAGGGGCTACACACCACCGAACTGCGGTAGAACCCTATCTACCTGATACCACTCTACAACGGCAAAGTATATCAGCGACGTGACAGACCGCCACACCGCCATGTGTCGAGGCTCCAACGCCTCCGGATGCACAACCTAAAGTACCTCGGGGGAGCTATACGACATCCAGATAAAGTGCACAAAAAATAGCTATGTTGTCACGCCAACTCCCTCTACAGAAACATCTGATGTCTAGTTATTCAAATAAAAGTAACCGGACAACATGTCTATCTTCAGTCTCGTGCTCTGCACTCTAGGACCCTTCTCGCTGTAGGAAGGGCTGTAACCTGACCACTTGCAGCGCACATGGGTGTTATGTTTAATCAGAAGTATGACAGATTTGTAATACAGTACAATCAAACATGAACATTAGCTATTTTAACTTGAAATAGAAAAGCCTGAGTAGCGTACCTCGATACCAAAGGCCAGCTGCACGTATCATACCCAGCAGGCCTAAACTTGGGAAAGCGCCAGAAGATCCAGGATTGAAGTAGCTGAAGTGGGCCCGCTAACTTTACCACATGTCTGTTTGCCACTCGACACATGCACCGCTACAACCATGCCAATGCTGCAGACCCCCAATTGTAGGAACCCATCTCCTCAAGCCTAGCTAGCTACGCAGGGAAGCCATCTGATGTGAATGCGGTTGCCGAACTTGTCGGCAAATAGCTGAGTGCCCAACAACATCATGATATAGGCACGAGCGAAGCGCCGCACAGTCTCCTCATCGGCTCCCTCGGGGCACTCTCCGAAAGTCTCCTGGAACCAGGTGCAGTTTACTGTGAACTTCTGAACCTGGCTCGGAGGAGGAATCACTCCAAGCAACTCCTCGAACCACACCCAAGCTGGACGTCCACCCTCGATATACATATGGAAATCTGTAAGGCAATCGCTGACATAACGCCCGTCCACTGCCAACCCCAACTGGTACGCGACGTCCTGAAGCGTGATCGTGCACTCTCCGAAGGGCATATGGAAGGTGTGCGTCTCAGGACGCCACCGCTCGACGAAGGCGCTGACAAGGGGCTCATCTAACCGGAACCATCTATCATTCAGTCTAGCCAGATGGTATAACCCGGCCATCTGCAAGTAGGGAACATAACGCTCATCGAGTGGCATGCCTTGTTGCCGCCGCATGCTCCTGATGCATCGCTGCGGCTGCGCATTAAATGGACCGCATTATTAGAACCACATACAATACTGGTAACAAAAAAAAAACTAACACAATAAACCACTTACATAAACCATCAAGACAACCGCATATAAAACCACTAACATAAACCACTTACATAAACCATCAACACAACCGCATATAAAACCCCTTACAAAAAACCACTTACCCTAAACCACCAACTAAACCGCATGCAAAACCACTAAAATAAACCATTTGCAATACCACTACAATAAACCACTAACAATACCACCTAACATAAACCACTTACATAAACCATTAACACAACACAACCGCATATAAAACCACTTACAAAAAACCACTTATCCTAAACCACCAACTAAATCGCATGCAAAACCACTAAAATAAACCATTTGCAATACCACTACAATAAACCACTAACAATACCACCTAACATAAACCACTTACATAAACCATTAACACAACCGGATATAAAACCACTTACAAAAAACCACTTACCATAAACCACCAACTAAACCGCATGCAAAACTTCTAATATAAACCATTTGGAATACCACCACGATAAACCACTAACATAAACTGCCACTAAAATAACATGCAAAACCACTAACTCAAATAAATCGTGTGCACAAAATTTTCTATGTACTAACCTCGTCGTTGATGACCCCCGGCTATATGAGTAACCCCGTCCAACCGGTACAGCCTTGCAGGATCGTCCCCCATCAGCTGAGTCTTTGGTTCTACTATTTCTCGGATCGAATTTGGGTCGTTTTCTCTGGGATTTGGTGGGGTATGGAAAATGAGAAATGGTTTGAATTTGCTTGATTCGAACTCCTTATATAGCCCAACTGTACGTAATTCGAATGTGGCACTTAATCATGAGTAATTCGAATCAATTAGGTTCGAATTATGTGATGGCACCTATTCGTGTGTAATTCGAGCCAATTAGGTCCGAATTATGTGTGTGTAGTTCGAACCAAATATATTCGATTTATATGGAAATGTAGTTCGAACCAAATAGGTTCGAATTATATATAAGTATGATTTAACTCATTCGTGAATCAATCTTCAATTTAGCTTATTCATGTAACAACTTTCCTCCCATGGTCTATTTGTGTTTTTTACCCACAAATTTATATATTTATAACAAAAACTTCATACTTTATTATTTCCTTATTATTTTATGATATAGACTCTTATATACTGAATATATATATATATATATATATATATATATATATATATAAGGTGAAAACTCAGGTGTAGTCGACTTCATGTGAAGTTGATAACTGAGAGTCATTATATGATTTAACTGATTTGACTAAATTTTTATCTAACGGCTCTCAAGTATCAACTTCACGTGAAATCGACTTCACCTGAGTTTTTACTTTTATAAAAACCTTCATACTTTGTTATCAGCAATGTTACATGATCAATTAATTTTAATAACTCAATTTAATTAAATTAGTCCAATAATTTATTAGCATAATAAAAATCAATTAAAAATATTAAAAACTAATTAAATGTAATTATAAAAATAATTTATTTACCTAATATTTTTGTTTTGTCATATCCTCTTTTCTATTCAATTATTATTTTACATGACTGAGACTCTAATTATACTCATCCAATAGTATAATTAATACGCTTCTCTCTCTCTCTCTCTCTCTCATATATAAAACCTTATCCCTCCTTATAAGGGTGCATCAAGAACTACTATGTGCAAACTTATCGAAGAATAAAATAGGGAGGGAAGAAAAAGAAAGAGAGAAAATTAGAGTAGAGTGGTACACTGGTATGTATATACGTATGGCAACAGAGCCGACATAACTCATGATTTCTAAATACAAAGTTCAAAAGTGTAATAAATGATATTCCAAAAACAGGGTTACGATTGGAAGCACCTTGTGCGGGTGAAGACCTGGTGGAGGCAGGAATAGTGCCCTATTCCCCGTACTATAAAAACAACGGTTTAGACGTTTTGTTAAACATACTCACTAATGATGTAAAAAATTATATAATAATAATAATTATTATATTAAGATCACAAATAGTGTCTTCTTTTTTCTATAATATAACTTTAAAAATACTGCTGTATATATAAAAAAATTATTAAATTAACTATTATATATTTATGTATAAACATATATTGTTCATGTCTTAAATTCCTTGTCTATAATAAAAACCTGAGTCTAAATAAATTTACCCAATACTATAAAGGGTCTAAAAAAATTCAATGAATCTATACGGGTTAATCCACCTGACTTATTCGAAACACGTGGGATAACTTACAACTCATCTACCACTTTAAACGTGGGATAATTTTCTAAATATTAGGAGAATAATTACCCACTATCACTAGCAAGACTTTAGAGTGATGATCAAATTATCATTTAACTTCTATAAATATTTCGTCTAATTTAATTATTTTTTCGATCCTAATTCATAATAAATTTATTTAAAATTTTTTATTTTAAATATCGAAATTTTTTATAAATATTTTTTATTATCTTTATTTAAAAATATCAGACAATTTTACTTCACCAACAGACAAATCAGAATTACTGTTTAAAGGAATCTAGATTTTGTGTCTAAATCCATATTACATTAACTTCAGATAATTCCATATAGCATATATATTGTTTAATTTATTTTTAATATATATTTTATATAAATAAATAATTTTTAATACACATAATATATATATTGATATAACTCTTTATGTTAATAATAATCTAAATAAATATTATGTTTTTAACATTCATGTTAGTACTGTATTAATTTAGTGCGACTCAATTGACAAAGTATATATGTAAATATATAATACAGGTTTTGAATTTTATCTTTATTAAATATATTTATTGAAAGATTAAACCACTAAAAATTTTTCAAGTTTGACAAAAATATTCTCTAAATTGGTTAACAACAAAAATATTTTTAAAATAAAAAGTGATAAAAAAATTCATAAACGACAAATAATTTTTATATTTGTTAAATTGTTTGTGCATTTAATCTAAAATTTTATAAAAATATTTAAATAATTATTTAAAAAATACAAAAAAGCAAACCGCCATTTGATTTTTAGATTTTTTTTATTTTTTAAAAGTATCTTCTATTGAGAAAAAATCACAATCAGAAAAGATATTAATTTGATTTAAAATTATCAAATTTAAAGATAAAAATATTTATTCATTTTCTAGTTATATGTACTTGCAAAAGCTACGTCAAAATTCAATTTTTAAAAACCTTTTTGAGATATATATTAAGGTTAGATACTTTTTTTTAGTTTTAAAATATTTAATAAAGTACTGTTTTAGTTTTTAATGATTGAATTATATCTTAATTTCGTTTCTAAAATTTTAAATGTTATATTTTTATTTTAAATATCTTTATTTTATTTTTTTGTAGTTTTTTAATCAAAATTAAAAATTCTTCTTTTATTATCATCTTATTTTATATCAGTAATTCATAATCTGTAGTGGTTATAGTGATAATTATAATAATTTAAGAATAAAATTGATAAAAAAAAAGAATATAATAAAAAAGTATTTTTTAAAAAAATTAATTTTAATGTAAAAAATAAAATAAAATAAAATATTTTAATTATAATAATTAAAATTTAGATCTAACTTAAATATTAAAAATTAAATAATATTTTATTTAAAAATATTTTAAAAATATTTTTGTTATTTAATAATCTAAAGATATTTTTTTATGATTATCCTTATAAAAGAGGAATAGTTGTCGATTAACACCTCATCAACTTAAGGACCTTATAAATTGTTTGTCTAAATAATAGGGTTTGATAGATACTGAAGAGTGAAGATGAACCAAAAAAAAATAGGAACTGTTTTTGGCGAAATCTCATAAGAATGCAGTGCTGAATTCCATGCAACAATTATGGCAATTGGATCAGTTTCAAAGTCTTCCAGATCCTAATCATGACGGTGTGAAGCATCATCTATTCTGTGGGTCCCATTGCTTTTCTCGAACACTTTATTATTTGCTACAATAATATTTAAAAAATAAAAAAATAAAATAACTTATAATTTTATTGGTAAATTAATGTGCACTGCACTTTTAATTTATATTTTTTTATTATAATTTATATTGTTGTAATAATAAAAATAGGAATAGTCATAATAATGGGTTAATAGTCCTTAAAAGATAAGACATTTTTTAAATTTAATCTAAAAGATTTTTTCAATCAAAATAGTTTTTTAAAGATTACGAATTAATCATATTTGTCATCCAGTCACTTTATTAATAATTTTTTTCAAAGATTGATATTGTAAAATGTTAATTGATAATATATATAATACCTAATATGTCTAATTGGATATTGGTCAAATATGTTTATGAAAATTTATTAATTTAGTCATTTTTTTCAATTACAAAAATCTTATTCCTAATATGACCTAGTGACAAAATTGATAGATTTTCGTAAACATATTTAGTCAACGTCTAATTGAACATGTTATGTGTCATGTGTGCTATCATTTAATATTTCACATTATGAATCGTTGACGAAAATTGTCAATGGAGTAACTGAAGAATATATATGATTAATTCATAATGTTTAAAGAATCAATTTAATTGAAAAAATCTTTCAAGAACGAATTTAAAAAATGTCTTATTTTTCATGGACTAATTTGATTATTAACCCGACAAAAATTATATTATTTGTATACCTAGCTAGAGATGATTACCTGAAAAGTATATAAAAAAAAGGAGTAGTGCTACACATACAAGTCATTTGGGTTTACAAGTCATACAAGTTGGACCAAACCACACGCACTACTCAACGGTTTTCACAGCGTGCTTCACATTCCTACTCTTCCTCCTCTTCTTTCTTCTTCTCCTTTTTTTTGTGTTTTTCCTCATTTTTCTTCGCGTGTTTCATCTTCATTGTTGTTTTTTATTACTGTTGTTGTTGCTGCATTTTTTTCCTCTTTCTCCTTCTATTGATTTTGTAACATTATATATTTTTTTCTTCTTTTTTTCCTTATTTCTTTCTTTCTTTTTGTTAAATGAATATAAGTTTATCCTCTTCCAAGTAATTTTGTAGCATTATGTGTTTTTTCTTTTTTTTTGTTTGATTGTTTTGTTTTTATTATTGTTAAGAGAGTAAAATAAGAAGAAACTTGAGAAGGTAAAACAAAAAGGAAAAGATGAATAAGAAAAAAAGAAGAAGTAGACAATGATGATGATGAAAAAAAAAAAGAAACAATAGAAGATGAAAAAGAGAAAGATGAAGATGAAGAGTCTTGAATTATGCAGAATTTATCAGAATAAAAATACACCAAAAAATTCTTAAAATACACCCAAATATTTTTGTGTTACACCCAAATTTACTGTAAATACAGGAAAATATTTTTTTAATGTAGAATTTTTACATTATATTCAATTCAAACCATAAACAATGAAACATTATTCACCTACAGAATCATAAACTACTAACGAAAAAATTAACTAGAAGAAATTCCAATGAAAAAAGAAGGATGAAAATGAGGAGGAGAAAGTGGTGGTTTTGATGACGACGATAACGAAGAAGAAGAAGAGGAAGAAGAACGTGCAGCAAGAAGAAGAAGAAGAAAAACATGCAGCAAGAAGAAGAAGAAGAACGTGCAGTGAAAAACGTGCAGTAACAACTCGAAGTGCATGAATATAAATAGGGCTGCACACGGATTGGATCGGATCAGATATAGCCTAAAATTCTATCCGATCCGCACTGCATTCATCGGATCGGATTAGATACGATATCCGTATTTTTTAGGTTGGATCCGATCTGATCCGATCGAATCGAATATCGGGTATATCCGCATAATTAAAAAAAAAACTATTTTAAGATTTTGTTTGGCTGTTTTTACAAAAAAAAATTTAGAAAATTCATTTTTTATCTGTTTAAACCTATTTACTCCTAGAATATTATCAATAATAGTTCTTTTGAATAAAAAACAAAATAATAACACAAGATTTAAGTTTAATTATTCTAAGTTGAAGTATAACATAAAAAATTAAAAACAAAATATCATAAAATTCATAAAATAACACACTAAAATTCATATCATATTAGGGTTTACTGTCTTAAACTATGCTATTTATATGTGATGTGCGGAAATACAGATTTGTGGATTGGATCCACGGATATCACTGTCGAATCCACAATCCGATTTGACCATAGTGCGGATCGGACCGGATCCGATTCGATGGCTCTGCGGATCGGATAATATCCACAAAATTCGGATCGGATGCGGATAATTACCGCGGATATGCGGATATTATCTGATCCATGTGCAGCCCTAAATATAAATGACTTGTAAAGACTTGTATGAAAACACTTGTATGTGAAGAATTATTTCAAAAGAAGATAGTTATCCGAGATTTTAGTTAAAAAAGTAGAATTAAAAAATTATTGCAATAAAAAATAATTATTTCACCTCTAGTCTCTTTATTATTTTTTTTTTAAATATTCTATCGGAAAAAGGTGAATTATATGTTAAAAATATAAGCTTACAGCTTTTTTCTTTTATGAAATAAAAGTGAAATTAAAAAAGTTAGGATCCATATTTTAAACAACAATAAAATAATATAAAATAACTATAAAAAGAATTTATATTCTCTTTATACAACTTTAATCTATATAGTAAAATATCTTTCAAAAAAATCTTTCTTAAATTAAAATTTCTTTTTATTTCTACGTACTAATTAAAACAATAATTAGAGTTTATTAAAACTATAATTATAATAGTAAAAAAACAAATATCATTTATATATTTTTTTCTTTTTATTAACTCTAATTTATTTTTCTCAGTTCTCACAAAAAAAACTTTCAATCTATTATTTCTACCAATATTCTTTTTAATTTATATCTCAATAACCGTAGTATCAAACAAGTAATTTTATGATAAATTTAAAGAAATTTATATGAAAAATAACAAAATAGGTCCGAAATTTCCTTTATGCTTGTATAAATAATGATCTCTTTCTTATCTATATCTGAGTTATGGATTTCCTTTTAGTGATGTAGAGTTAAGTTTTGTTAGGTAATTAACTACCTTTTTTTTTTCCTTCTGCAGAATATCAGCTTACATTTCTTTCTTTTCTCAAAATTTTGTTTTTACAACCATCTCCCAAACCATATGTTTCTCTCATCTCTCTTTTTTATTGGTTAATTATTAGGTGAAAGAAGTTAAATCCCTTTGTTTTCCCATCTCTTAATAGCAGATTATGAAGATCAATTTCTGATAGCTTGCTCCCAAGGATCAAACTTGGAATAGCATGATACTAACGCATCCAAGCAACTATCACTTTTCTATTTTTAAAATGTTTATCAGCTTGTACAGGCTTGAAGTTTTAAAAGACTAATTTAATTTAGCAGGGTAAAACCAGCTTAGGAGTTATTAACTTCCTTGCAACAACGACTATTTGAAAAATTATTCACACTTGTCTCTCTCTATATATATATTCTAATGTTTCCTAAGCCCAAATATTGACAGAGCTGTAATATTTTCTTACGTTTTTATAGTTTACAAAACAAAGACTTCCACGCCGTTCTTGGAAACTACATAGAAACTTTGTAGAACACTAAAGTTTTGCAAGTCTTTATGGGGCTCTCATTTAACAAATAAAAACACATTTATAACTATTTATTTTTGCAGTTTTCTCTTTTAAACAAATATTACATTACTCCATATATATATAATTCTTGGAAATTGCAATGAAGCTAACATAGTGATAACTAAACCAATGAAGAACCCTTCTGCAACATAATTGAATTTCTCATTCCTAAGCTGTTTGATTCACCTAAAAAGTCATCATCCTTTTTTTTATTTTTAATCAAATGAAATAGAAAAGGAGCCAAACGATAGCTCATATTTTTATAAGCTATGCTTTGAATTCACATTTACCAAACTCACTATCACAAATAATAATTCTATAAATGTTATGTCCCAGCCCTCATTCACTCCCACTTTGCATTGAACTTTTCATCACCTTTATATGAGATTCTTAATTCTTAGTAAAAAAAACCTTCCCCAAATATCCTCACTATTGTATATTAATTAAACCAAGAAATGACCAAATCAGAACTATGGCCAAATTTATCACAATATTAGGCAAAAGGTTATCCATTGAAGATCATGTTTCCCTCTACTTCAAGAATGCCTATTACTATCATCATTGTTATTATTATTGTTGTTGTTATGCTGAACTCACTCACAGCCACAGGCACAGGCCAGGGGATTTTGAACCAGAATCATGTTCTGTGCCATGAAAAAAGATAGAAATGCACTTTCAGCATTTATGCAGGGGATTGAAGATCCACACAAGTTTCCCTCATCTAGGTCCACTGAACAAGATTGCTGCAAATGGTTTGGAGTTGAATGCAACAACATCACAGGTAAAGTCACCATGCTAGATCCTTCGTCATGTTCTTCTTCATTATAGCTGACAATAACTTATCAGGACCTATCTCTCCCAGCTTGTGTGATAACATGGAGAATCAATCAGAGTCAATTCAGTTGGATCTCTCAAATAATCTCTTTTCTGGAGAATTTCCTGATTGTTGGACGCTTTTCAAATCCTTGAGCCATTTGAGTTTGGGGGGAAACAAGTTAACTGGTAAAATTCCTAACTCTATTGGTTCATTGGCAATACTCTAAACTTAAGACTTCATAACAACAATTTCTCTGGGAATGTTCATCCTTCACTTAAAAACTGCAAACAATTGTGGTCCTTGAAATATTCCAACCTGGATCACCCAATTAAATATGATCCTTTTGTTTCGGTCGAGCAAATTCAGTGGCAGTATTCCATTGCAAATCTGTGAACTGTCTAATCTTATTGATGGTTAACCCTACTGATGGCTACTTCTTGGAACCAGACTTCAATAAGGAGTAGTTACATACTTACCCGAAACTTACTGAGGATCTAGATTTGCTTCTGAAAGGCCATGAACTATCCTACAAGAAGTATATTATGCTTTTGCGCATCGTTGATTTCTCGAGCAACAAGCTTTCAGGATCAATCCTTTCGGAGTTATTTAGGCTCTGCGTTGCAGGCGTTAGACCTGTCCCATAATCATTTGAAGGGAGTGGTACCAAATGACATTGGACACATGAGGTTTTTGGAATCTTAAGACCTTTCAAACAATCAATTGTCCAGCGAATTCCTCAAAGCATGCGGAATTTGTCTTTCCAGGGTCATTTGAACTTGTCATACAATGATTTCAAGGGAATGATTCCACCACTGAGCACCCAACTTCAGAGCTTTTTGGAGCTCCCCTTCTCAAGAACTGCACACAAGAGAAAGGGCACAATAGATCCAAACAGAAGGAGGACAGAGATAGTGATGAGTTTGGAACCTCTTTCCTCATTGGCATGGGAGTTGGCTTTGCTTCTTGTTTCTGGGTAGTTTGTAGCACCATTTTCTTCATCAAGAGATGCAGGCATGCTTATTTTCGGATGCTCGATAACCTCTATATCTTTGTTTTGGTAAAAATGAATCGCTTTCTCTAAAAAGTAAAAACTCAACAAATTGCATTACTAGCAATCTGGGAGGCATGCTTTTTTTGTTAAGGTATGAATCTTAAATCCTAATGTTAATTGTTGCTTTCTGTGCTTCCTAAAGAAGACATTTGATCATCTTGTAAGTATTGGAGAATATTTTAGATAGAAAACATTGTGCATGAACATGTCAAATTTATATTGAATGTATGCAGTGCAAAACTTGTTTCTGGGACTTGCTCTGATTTTTTTTTTTCTAATTGAACTAAAGTCGTAAAATAAAAAATGAGAACAAATTTATATTAAAAAAAAAACGGCGAAAACAGAGACAGATTTGGATGTATAAAAATGAAGCAAGTTTTCATGAATAAATTCCATAGGTAAATTCATACAGAAAATTTCTCTATGTATATGCATGTAATATTTTATCTTTTACTAACCCGGCTATATTTATTAAAAATTAATAATAACTTATACCCATTATTTTTGAGATAACAGCATTTAAATAAATAGAAGTATGAAAAATCGTTACAGAGCAATTATGGTTGTTAGTTGATACCTTATCCTCTTCACTTCAGCTTCAAGTTCAGTTCAGTTCAGCACACACAAAAATGCTTCTCTCTTTACACCTCCCTTCACCATCCCCTTCTTCTTACCACACTCCTTCTAGAACCTTCCACAACAAACCCCACTACATCAAGTTCCGTACATCTTACCGCCAAAATCTCCGTTACCTCCAACACCTAACCGTTATCCCGCCCGACTCCCTCCCTGACTCCGACACTCTCCACCGCATATTCACCATCGTTAACCTCCTCAAATCCCACTCCCTCTCCGACTCCGACATCCCCCGCATCGCCGCTGCTGCACCCTCCCTCTTCTCCCCCTCCTCCGCCGCCTTCTCCCCCGATAACATATCCGCCGTGTTCCACTTCCTCGCCACCGACGTCGCCGCCTCCTCCGCCGAGTCCCGCGGCCTCGTCCTGCGCTGCCCTCACCTACTCCTCTCCCCGCACCCCGACCTCTGCCTCCGCCCAACGCTCTACTTCCTCCGCGACGAGATCGGGCTCTCCGGTCTGAACCGGCCGACGAACAGGAACGCGCATCTGCTGAACACGCGCGTGGAGGATCTGCGCGTGAGGGTGGAGTTTTTGACGGAGGAGGTTGGGTTTGAGTATGAGGAGGCGGTTAGGGCGTTGGTACGGGTACCGGCTATATTCGGTTACGGTTTGGAAAGTAATTTGAGGCCGAAATTTGAGTATTTGGTTGGTGAGATGGGTAGGGATGTTGAAGAACTGAAAAAGTTTCCACACTACTTTGGGTTTAGCTTGCGTAACAAAATTGTGCCAAGGCATTTACATTTGAAGCAAATGGGTGTTGTTGATGTTCCTTTGAATAAGATGCTTATGTGGCGTGATGAAAGATTCTATGCAAAATGGAAGTGATAGTAGTATATTCATCACTTATAACTTGTTACTTTTGTTAATATTCATGTATAGAATCATGGTATTTTTTTGCCTTGGTTTTGATTTTGGCATTCTGATCAATTTAATTGACTAATATATTTTTTAGACTAATTTGGAGCGTTTGATCTTTCAAGAACACAAACATTATCCTCTAAGGACTAAATTGAGAGCAATTTAAGCAGAGATTTGTATATATTGATGCATTTTAGAAGCTCTTTGGGTCTGCAGATAATGAAATCTTAGGAAATATCATAGCTTTGTCAACAGTTGGAGAAAATATACCTATTTTGACTCTCTTACTGACAAATTGAAGACTAGTACCCGTTAAAACCAATAGCAATGAAGCATTGTTTCGAGGAAGTTAATACTGGTGTGTTAATTCTTTAATCTGGTTTTGGAAAGGATCAATTTCAAGATAACCTATCACAAATTTTGAAAAATCAACAAATCTTGAAGAAGCTGATTCATCATTAAATAAGGATTGTGGAGCTTCATTATATAACAATAAAGCAAACACGTTGATTCCAATATATAACTGGGATTATGTTTTCCTCTGTGTGGAAGCATGGTGAACTCACTCATGGTCATTGGTCAGGATGGCTTGAAAAATGTTCTTGGTAACGAAAATGATCAAAATGCGCATTCAGTGTTTACACAAGGCATTGAAGATCCATGGAACAGGCTCTCATCTTAGTCCAGTGAACAAGATTACTGCAAATGGTTTGGTGTGCAGTGTGACAACATCACAAGGGCGAAATCAATTTCTCTTCTATGTTTGATCTTGAATTTCTAAGCTACTTGGATTTGAGCAGTAATGACTTTAAGGCGAGAAGACACCACATCCAACTCAAAACAAAGTAGTGAGTTAACGATACACTACTCCTTACAGTTGCAACATTAACAGTTATCACTGGACTATTGATTGTTGTTGCTCTATTGTGCATTTGATGGATGCTTTACTATTAGTTACGTGATATATGTACTGTTTGACAAATACATATTTGTGCATAGTTTCATAAGTCCGGATTTAGAATAAACTACTAAGCATTTTATCAATAAAGCTTTCATGTCGTTAGTATTTAGTAGGCCTTTAATTTATTTCAGTGTAGAAATGATAAAAACTTAATACTTTTTAAAGTAATGTAAAAGGCAAAGCTGGTTATCCAGAAAGCAATGAAAAATTGAAAATAGGTCAGCAATAATTCAATTAGTAATTTTATTGGAAACAAACAACATCTGACAGTTTGGCCGAGTGGTCTAAGGCGCCAGATTTAGGCTCTGGTCCGAAAGGGCGTGGGTTCAAATCCCACAGCTGTCATTTGTTTTCTTTCTTTTTGTCATTTTTGGACAAATATCTTGCCAGCTTAGTCACTCACTCCATTCACAATCCAAATGCCCCTCTCAACTCAGTACATACAGGTAGATAAGATATAAACTTAAATACATGAACTAAATTAGGTAAGCAATTATATTTATATCTTGAATTAAACAAAAAAATTTGAAATATAGTTATTACAATGAGTATGGTATAAAATTTTCAAATAAATTACAACTTATGGATTCTGAACTAAAATTACATGTCTCTAGTTAATCTAGATTCAAGAATGTTTTAACAATATGTAAATCTTCCATATGAAAACTGGGATGTTGCCTTCTCTATACAACAGAACTCATCTGTACAAGTTTTTGAGCTTTCTCCAGTTGACCATCATGGGTAAGAAGTCGGACCATTATATCAAACTGTTCTTTAGATGGTTCAATTTTATATCTAGTCATTAACTTGAATATCCTATAAGCATCATCAACAAATCCAGCTCTGTCAAAGATAGATAGCATTGCATCGAAAGTGAAATGCGTCGGAGTAGAACCTCTCGATGTCATCCGATCGAAAAGAGCAATTGCACCTTCATACAATTCATTATTTCCATAGGCCCTAATAAGAGCAGTCCATGTGATTGAACCTTTAACAGGGACAGCATCAAATACCAACTTTGCCTTATTAACCTCTCCCAAAGTCCCATACATATTGATAAGTTCTGCAGAAACAAAAGGGACTTTTGCAAAATCCTTTTTCAAGAGCTGTGCATGAATCTCTTGTCCATGCTTCAAAAGTTTTAGCACACCACAAACACTCAGCATTCTGGCTATTGCAACTGAGTCCGGCCTATGCTTTGATGATTGCATTGACCTTATCACATCAAGTGCTTCATGATGATGACCATTTTCTACATATGAATCAATCATGGCTGTCCATGAAATAACTGTCCTTTTCTCCATACTGTCAAATAGTCTTTCGGAATATTCAATCACGCCACACTTCGAGTACATTACCATCAACGAATTAGTTATGGACGCGTTAGGCAAAAACCAATGCTTCAAAGCATAAGCATGAACCTGCTTCCCCTGTTTCAAAGCCCTCAACTGAGCACATACTGGAAGAACAGTTGCAACTGTCACAACATCAGGCCTGAACCCTTCTTGCTGCATCCAAATAGTCGACCTCAGTGCCTGCTCCAACCTACCATTCCAAGCATAACCGGACATTAAAGCCGTCCAACAAACTAAATTCCTCTCCGCCGAGCTATAAAAAACTCGCCTAGCCGAACTCATATCCCCACATTTGCAATACATATCAATCAAGGCAGACTGAATAGGCACTCGCCTATAGTACTCCTTCGTCTTCACCACATAAGCATGAATCTCTTTGCCCAATCGCTGCTCAGAAACTTCCCCTATTGCAGGAAGAACCGACATCACCACAACCGAATTAACCTCCACTCCTTCCTCCACCATCCACCTCACATATTCCAAGGCCTCCCTCTGCAGCCTATTATGCACAAAACCCGCCACCATTGCTCCCCAAACCACAACATCCCTGTTGGGAATTTCGTCAAACACGCGGCGCGCAAGATTGATCCTCCCACACTTGAAGTATAAATCAATCAAACTCGTCCTAATAATTGAACTATCAACCAAACCATTCTTTATCAACAACCCATGAGCCTTGAGGCCCTGGAAAAGGGCAGGTGCACCGGCGAAACTCTTGATCACAGTGGTGAAAGTATACACATTCAACTCAACACCCAATGCCCTCATCTCAGTATAAGCTTTAAGCACATCAAGGTAGTGCTTTTTACCCGAAATCACAGACCCTCTTAACAACGCATTCCATGGGTACACACTGTTACAGGGTAACTCGTTAAAGATTTGTTTGGCTTCTTCCAAAGCGCCGCAAGAGGTGTACATGTGAACAAGCTTCGTTCGCAAAAACTCGTTGTTTTCGAAGCCGTTGATTCGGATATGGACGTGGACTTCTCTACCATGTTGTAGCGACTTGGTGCGAATGCAGGCGGCGATGAGAGTGGAGAAAGTGGTGGCGTTGACAGGGATTCCCTGTTGGTCAACGTAATCGAGAATGGTAAGTGCTTCTTTGAGTTTGTCTTGGCGCGCGAATCGTTTGATGTCTTTGTAGATGGAGCGTGGATTTTTTGTGTGGATGGGTAAGGAGGATGGAAATGCATCTTTCTGTTTGAAATGTTTCAGCTTCTTGTAGTGGTGGTGATGGTGATGGCGGTGGTTCTTGGTGGTGGGGAATTCGGACGGCTCTGTTGTGTGGTGGGGTTTCTTTGGGAGTGGTGGTTTGAAGTTGAAGAGTTGGAAGGTGATTTTGGTGTTGGAGGATGGCGAAGGTGAGGTGGGATTTGGAGGGAAGGAGTGAAGTTGGAGGGAGAGAGAGGCTGCCATGGTTGAAACTGAGTAAGAGTGAGAGCATAGTAATTGGATAATACAGTTGTTGTTTTGAATAGTGTAGGCTTTTAGTTGAATAATTAAAAAAATACAAAAAATTTTATATTTATCACTATAAAATATCTGTGTTTATTTTCAATAAATTTATATATTTTTTATATGTTTAATTTAAAAATATTTTTATATTTATTATTGTAAAGTTTGTGTGTTTTCTCCTTTTGTTTTTTTACAAAAGGTTATGTTTACCTTAAAATATTTGTTTGTTTTTTTTGAAAAATTCTTGTGCTTTTCTTTATAAATTTCTCTATTTTCTTTCTAATTTTTTAAAAATATACAAATAAATAAACAAAATAAAAAAATACATAAAAAGAAATAGAAAAAATAAAAAATAAAAATACTATTTGTATACTAAAATTAACCACCAATATATTTGTATATAAATATATGTGTAGTTTAATGTATTTTTAATGTATATTTATATTTTAACATGTATTTTATACTGATAACTAACTTTGGTGATTGATTTTGGTGTACACATAATTTAACCCAATTAAAAAAAAGGGAGGAGCACTAAAAAATCAAAAAGAAAAAAGAAAAGAAAACGAATAAAAAAGAACGAGATAAAAAAATATATATACGAATTTGATTAAACTTACTTACTAACAATATTTAGTTAAGCCTGTTACAATATGAATGACCATTGACCACCAACCATTCCTCTAATTGAATTTACTTGGATGGTACAAAATAAAACTTTTTAATTTCTCTCTTTCACATGTTACTAATATAATAGTAGTAAATCTACAAGTTACTTTTATTATTAGAGTGAAATAATTATATTAGTAAATATTAATACTAGAATTTTTTTTATACTTCTTTATTTTATATTTATTATATTTTTTTATTTATTTATTTTACAACATGTTATCATCATGATACTCTGATAAAATTTTAGAAAAACTCAGGTAACAAATTTTCATTATGTCGAAATTTTCTCATCTTAAATTTAATGCTCTTGATATATCTGGAAACAACTATTTATCATGGATACTAGACGCTGAAATCCATCTTGATTCAATGAATCTTGGAGATACCACTAACGCTGAAAATAATGCATTCCAAAAGGATAAAACCAAAGTCATGATCTTTCTTCGTCGTCATCTTGAAGAAGGATTAAAAAATAAATATCTCACATTAAAAGATCCTACAGATCTGTGGAAAGACCTTGAAAAAAGATATAATCATCAAAAGACGGTGATCCTTCCTCAAGTCCGATATGAATAGACGCACTTGCGTCTAAAGGATTTTAAATTCAGAAATGAATATAATTTAACAATGTTTCGAATGATATGTTAGAGAAAAATTTCTCAACCTTCCATGTCTCGAATGTGCTCTTGCAGCAGCAGTATCGAGAAAAAGGATTTAAAAAATATTATGAGTTAATTTCTTGCTTTCTTGTTGCTAAACGCAACAATGAATTAATTTTAAAAAATATGAAGCGCGTCCAGTTGGCGCCTCCTCATTTTCTGAAGCAAATGCGACAAATCATAACCTCAGAAGAGGTAAATCGTAAGCTTTTGGTAACAAGAAAAATTATAGAAGGAAGAAGAATTATGTTCATAAGAAAGGATCTCACCAGAAGTGGGATAAAAAAAAGAAATATTGGACAAAATAAATCAACAGAGGATAAATATTTTCGTTGTGGTGGAAAGGGCCATTGATCGCGTACCTGTCGTACCCCAAAGCACCTAGTTGATCTTTATCAAGCATCTTTGAAAAAAGACGACAAAAAAAGGAAACAAATTTTGTTTCGAATGATGCTGAAAATTACATCACTCAATCACTCATTATGATGTATCTGATTTCTTTGAGAATCCTAAAGAAAATATTGGCCATTTGATCAATGATGGAATAGTTTAATACGTGGGATTGTTAACTATTCATGTAAATAAATAATATAAGAAACTTATTGTTAAGTTTTATTTTCTATACATCTGAATTTCAAGTATGATGTATAATAAAATATTTATGAATTTCAAAATTAATAAATGTGCCAAGATAATAATAATAAAATTTTTAGTATATATTATAATTCTTAGAAAAGTATTTTCAATCAAGAAAATAGTTTTACTCCACAAATATTTCTACTCATTTTATTATTATTTGTCTTTAAAGAAAATAGCAAGGGCATATAATGAAGATGTATGTTTTGCGGATAGTGTAAGTTTGCACATCATTCTCAAAAGTAATATATACTTTACCTATCTTGTGCCAAAAGAAGAATATGTTAATACTATTATTGGCTCAGACAATATGATAGAAAGCTCCAGAAGAGCTATAATTTTGTTTCCTGGAGGAACAAAATTCATAATAAATAATGCACTATTATATACTAAATCTCTAAGGAACTTATTGAGTTTCAAAGATATTCATCAAAATGGATATCATATTGAAATGATGAATGAGAAAAATCATGAGTACTTATGTATCACAACTCATGATTTAAATAAAAAAGTGATATTGGAAAAGTTGCCCTCACTTTCATCTAGGTTATATTATATCAAAATTAGTGCAATTGAACCACATGCCATTGTAAACCAGAAGTTTACTAGCCCAAATGAATTCATAACTTGGCATGATCGATTGGGTTATCCGGGAACAATCATGATGCGGAGAATTATTGAAAACTCTCATGGATATTCACTAAAGAACCAGAAGATTATTAAATCTAGTGAATTTTGTTGTGTTGCATATTTTCAGAAAAAGTTAATTTTAAGACCATCACCAGTAAAGATTGGATTTGGATCCCCTGAATTCCTAGAAAGGATTCAAGGCGACATATGTAGACATATTCATTCACCATATAGATCTATTAGATATTTTATGGTCCTAATAGACGCATCTTCGAGATGGTCACATGTGTGCTTATTGTCTTCTTTCAACCTGGCATTTGCGAGATTACTTGCTCAAATTATTCAATTAAAAGCACAATTTTCAGAAAATCCAATCAAAACAATTCGTCTTGATAATGCTGGTGAATTTACTTTCCAAACTTTTGATGCTTATTGTATGACTAACAGAATAAGTGTTGAACATCTAGTAGCTCATATTCACACACAAAATAGGTTAATAAAATCACTTATTAAACGCCTCCAATTGATTGCTAGACCCTTACTTATGACAACAAACCTCCCAACTTCAGCTTGGGGCATGTTATTTTACATGCCACAACACTTATTAGTTTAAGGCCAATGAGTTACCATCAGTTCTCTCCTATGCAATTAGTTTTTGGCCAGCAGCCAAATGTTTTCCATTTAAGAATATTTGAGTGTGCGATATATGTTCCCATTGCACCACCTTTTCGCACCAAAATGAGACTCCAAAGAAAATTGGGTATATATGTTGGATATGATTCTCCCTCTATAGTGATGTATCTTGAGATATAAACTGAAAATGTATTTAAAACACGATTTGCGGATTGTCGTTTTGATGAATCAAAATTTTTAACATTAAGAGGAGAGAATAAGCTTCCTGAAAAGGAATTTAATTAGAATGCATCATTCTTAATACATTTAGATCCTCGATCAGGGTAACGTGAATTAGAAGTTTAAAAGATTATACATTTGTAAAGAATAGCAAATGAACTACCTGATGCATTTTCCGAGTCCAAGAGGATAACCAAATCTTATATACCAGTGAAAAATGCCCCAATTCGAATTGATGTCCCAGTCGGACAAATAGCCACTGAAACAAATTTACGCCAGAAGTGTGGCAGGCCTGTCGGTTCTAAAGAAAAAAAATCTTGAAAAAAAAGAGATAAATATTATTCTTGTTCAAAAAAATATAGTAAAGACACATGCAGTTGTCTAAAATTTTGATATAATTTTAACGCCAGAAGATGTTCAGGTACCTGAAAATTGTGAAAATAACGAGATCTTGATAAATTATGTCTTTACAGGAGAGAAATGGGAACGAAATAAGATAGTTGTCAATGAAATATTTGCGTATAATGTGGCATTAAATATCATGCATGAAAGTAAGGATCTTGAGCCAAGAACAGTCGAAGAATGTCGACAAAGGAATGATTAGTCAAAATGGGAAGAAGTCATGAAGGCTGAGTTAGACTCACTTGTAAAACGTGAAGTCTTTGGACCTGTAGTCCGTACACTGGAAGATGTAAAACCTGTCAGATACAGATGAGTATTTGTGAGAAAACGAAATGAGAAAAATAAAGTTGTACGCTATAAAGCTCAATTTGTGGCACAAGGTTTTTCTCAAAGACCCGGTATAGATTATAAAGAAACATATTCCCCTATAGTGGATGCAATAACATTACGTTATTTGGTCAGTTTATCCGCATATCATAAACTACATATGCATTTAATGGATGTGGTAACAGCTTACTTATACGGCTCATAGATCGTGATATCTATATGAAAGTCCTTGAAGGACTAAAGATATCTAAACCATCCAATGAATATTCGCAGGGATTATACTCAGTTAAATTGCAAAGATCTTTATATGGTCTAAAGCAATCTGGATGAATGTGCTATAATCGTCTTACTGAGTATCTGGCTAAAATAGATTTAAGAATGATGATATCTGCCTATGTATTTTCATAAAGAAATTTGCATCTGGATTCATTATAATTGTTGGGTACGTTGATGATTTAAATATCATTGGAACTCTTGAAAAGATTCCAACAATTATAAAAATTCTAAAAGAAGAGTTTGAGATGAAAGATCTTGGAAAGACTAAATTTTGTCTTGACCTGTAGATTGAGCATACAAAAAATAGGATCTTAATTCATCAAACAACATACACAAAAAAGATCTTGAAGAAATTTTATATGGATAAGTCACATCCATTAAGTACCCCAATGATCATAAGGTTTTTGGATGTGAAAAATGATCAATTCCGTCACAAAGAAGAAATGAAGATATCTTTAGTCTTGAAGAAGTGTCATTGGAACGCTGATGTTATATTTTGTGTGGAAAAATGAATTTCTCCCAAAATAACACCAATCTAACCGGCAAGTGCACCGGGTCGCATCAAGTAATAAAACTCACGGGTGTGAGGTCGATCCCACAGGGATTGAAGGATTGAGCAATTTTAGTTTAGTGGTTGATTTAGTCAAGCGAATCAAGATTTGGTTGATTGATTGGTGATTGGCAGAATTTAAATTGCATTGAAAGTAAAGGGAATGGGAAATTAGCATGAATTTAAAGAGAACAAAAATTAAAGTGCTGAATCTTAAGAAACAAGAAATTAAGTGGCAGAAACTTAAAGAGCAAGAAATGTAAATTGCAAGAATCTTAAATGGCAAGAAATGTAAATGACTTGAAATGTAAAGGGGATTGGGACTTGGATTTGCAGGAATTAAACAAAGAGAAGTTGAATTGCATTAAACAGAAGAGTAAATGGGAATTGGGGTTGGATCGGATTTAAAACAGGAAAGTAAATGAACAAGTGAAGCAAGAAACAGAGAATTGAAATGGGAAAATTAGATCTCAGGACCCAGAGACTAGAAAACCAAGTCTAGATCTCAATGCCTTCCTAGATCCAATAAGAACAATAGTAAAAGAATTGTAAATTGCAAAGAAAATGGAAGAAGAACAATTAACAGAGAACTAAATTCAATTAAGCAGTAAAAAGAGATCCAAGGATGAGATTGAAACAGAATTCCTTCAATTCTCCAACCCAAGATCCAAGACAATTGTAATTGAAATTTAAAAGTAATAAAACTAAGAGGAAGAGAATGGAATTCTCCTTCCCCAAACTAAGAAACTAAAGATCACTCTCTGTAACTAAAATAAAAGGAAAGCTCTATGAAAAATTCTAAAAAGGGAACCCCCCGAATAACTTGAATTCTAGCCTATTTATACACTTTCTTCAATTGATCTTCAAGCCTTGAGTTGGGCCCTTACTCTTGGTGGAATTGGGTTGAAAGAGGCCTTGGTTAATTGCTCTTGAAGTTTGGAGAGAAACCCAAGTGAACCATGTGAACCGGATTTGATTTTTGCAAAGTTGGATTCAAAGTTTGAGTTGAAGTTAGGGGGCTAACTTTAAGGCCAACTTTTCATATCAGCAAATCAATTTTTCTGATGCCAAAGTTGGTGCCAAAGTTAGGGGGCTAACTTCAGCGCCAACTTTGGCCCTTCCTTATGCATATATGGCGCCAACGTTAGCCTCCAAGTTTGGGGGCTAACGTTGGCGCAAACTTTGGCCAGCCCCTGGGAGAAATTAACATGCCAACGTTAGCCTCCAAGTTTGGGGGCTAACGTTGGCGCAAACTTTGGCTACCCTTGGTGAGAATTGTCATGCCAACGTTAGCCTCCAAGTTTGGGGGCTAACGTTGGCGCAAACTTTGAGTGGCTCAGGGAAGAAAATTCAACTTCTCAAGTTAGCCTTCAAGTTAGGGGGCTAACTTTGAGGCTAACTTTGCACCAAAAGTTTATGCCAAAGTTTGAGGGCTAACTTCAACTCCAACTTTATGTTTCCTGGTTCAAATTCACTTGTTTCATTGTCTCCTCTTTGCTTCTAGCTGTTCCTTCTTTCTTCCACTTTTCTCCAAGCTTTCTTCACCTATCATTAATCAACCAAACACATCAAAGCTATGCCCAAAATCATAAGGTATTCAATTTATCATAATATGCAACAATTATAGCATAAAACCTCATGAGTTTGCATTAATTCACATATGGTTGATTCAATCAAAAGAAGCATGAAAATCTACCCAATTGGCTTGCTTAAGGCTCAAGAAAGTGCATAATTCAAGTGAAAACAAAAGAAAAAGATTAGTAAAACTAGGCTAAGATGACTTGTCATCACAACACCAAACTTAAAACTTGCTTGTCCCCAAGCAAGAAAAGAATTATTGAGAAGAAAGAATGAAGTGGAGAAGGATGTTTATGCTAGCAGAAAGTTATTGGTAGTTCATGGGGTTTTGTGTGGATATGCGATACTCACTTCTTATTGACTCTTAGGCCTAGAAAGTCTCCTTCAAGCTTCAAGTAACTTACTGCTATGACCTCTCATTATTCCCTTATCCTTGGCTATTACTTTGTTCAAAGCTTTATTTGAGTGTCATATGTAGCAAGTTCATTTTCTTTTCTGCATACTTGACACATTATTCACCATGGACACTTGGCTCACCTTTCCTTTCAAACATTGATGCCCAGCACCTCTTTGGGTTACTAAATGCCTTGTAGTTAGGTTGCTCTTGATAGTGGATTTTCAGCTGATGATCCCGGATTAGTTAATCCAAGTCACCGAGTGTTGAAGCACTCCAAAGAGCTTAGTAGTCCAAGCAGATCATAATACACAGACACCACAGGCATATATTTTTAAGGTTCAAGCTATTGGTGTCCAGCTTTGTTTCTTTTGTTTTCTTTGGTTCTGCCATCTTTTGGCTATTTCTTTTCTTTCTTTCTTTTTGTTTTTCTTTTGAACCAAGGATTTTCTTATTGAGATTCATAGACAGTAAGCCACTCTACACTTAGAATGAGACATTCTAGTTCACTTATTCACTAATAGTGAGTTTTTATACAATCACACACATACCACCACTTACTTTTATCATACTTCTATCTAGCAGAGAACTATCTTACTTCACATTCAAACATTTTTTTTATTGATTTAAAAATGCAGGGGGCAGATCATGCTTTTCAGTCAAGTGAAAGTAAACACACAAGCACAAACTTAACTAGCTCACTTATTTTAAAAGAAAATTGACTCTGCTTGAACTCAAGGGACACTTTAGCAGAACATACTCAAAACATTTCTCAACAGCAAAGATTAAGTGTATATACAACCTATTGGTTTGCAGTTCTTTTGTTCGTCCTTCTGTTGTGCCCCTTTTTGAGTCATGATGCCAAATTCCTTGCTACTTCCTCTGATTCAACATTTTGACTCTGGCAGACTTTTATGTTCTTGCTACAGGTTATAGAGTTAAAACTAAAAAGCAATTATATGGTTGAATAATTTGTCTGATTGCTTGAGACTAGCAATGTGTAGGAAGCTAGAATGTGTTTCTGAATGAAGTTTTGGTGGAACACCAAACTTAGAAACCTTCATTCTCTCTTAAATTGTTTTTGGTGTGCAACACCAAACTTAGTTCCTTGCAATACATATCAATTATTCAACATTTCTATTGAAAAAGTTATGAAAAGAAAACTACCTCAGGTTGGGTTGCCATTGTTGTTGTCTGCTCCACCTGGTGGATTAGTTGAATGTTCCTCCATATCTTGAAATTCGTCTTCTGATTCCTCTTCTCCAACAATATTCTTCCCTCTTTCAGCTCTTCTTAGCCTCCTGAGAGTTCTTTCATCTTGTTCATGAAGATTTAGTGTGCTTCTTCTTGTACCTGACATACAAGCATAACAAAAGAAATTCACAAACCAGTGATGTTTCAATTTACTGCCGAATTGAAGTTTTAATTAGTTTAAGCAAAAAATCAAACAGTTAGTGGGTTAATCAAAAGTAAAGGAAAAGTGCTTGATCTAAATTACCACCTCACTTAATCATTGTCAATCTAATCAATCCCCGGCAACGGCGCCAAAAACTTGATGTTATATTTTGTGTGGAAAAATGAATTTCTCCCAAAATAACACCAATCTAACCGGCAAGTGCACCGGGTCGCATCAAGTAATAAAACTCACGGGTGTGAGGTCGATCCCACAGGGATTGAAGGATTGAGCAATTTTAGTTTAGTGGTTGATTTAGTCAAGCGAATCAAGATTTGGTTGATTGATTGGTGATTGGCAGAATTTAAATTGCATTGAAAGTAAAGGGAATGGGAAATTAGCATGAATTTAAAGAGAACAAAAATTAAAGTGCTGAATCTTAAGAAACAAGAAATTAAGTGGCAGAAACTTAAAGAGCAAGAAATGTAAATTGCAAGAATCTTAAATGGCAAGAAATGTAAATGACTTGAAATGTAAAGGGGATTGGGACTTGGATTTGCAGGAATTAAACAAAGAGAAGTTGAATTGCATTAAACAGAAGAGTAAATGGGAATTGGGGTTGGATCGGATTTAAAACAGGAAAGTAAATGAACAAGTGAAGAAACAGAGAATTGAAATGGGAAAATTAGATCTCAGGACCCAGAGACTAGGAAACCAAGTCTAGATCTCAATGCCTTCCTAGATCCAATAAGAACAATAGTAAAAGAATTGTAAATTGCAAAGAAAATGGAAGAAGAACAATTAACAGAGAACTAAATTCAATTAAGCAGTAAAAAGAGATCCAAGGATGAGATTGAAACAGAATTCCTTCAATTCTCCAACCCAAGATCCAAGACAATTGTAATTGAAATTTAAAAGTAATAAAACTAAGAGGAAGAGAATGGAATTCTCCTTCCCCAAACTAAGAAACTAAAGATCACTCTCTGTAACTAAAATAAAAGGAAAGCTCTATGAAAAATTCTAAAAAGGGAACCCCCCGAATAACTTGAATTCTAGCCTATTTATACACTTTCTTCAATTGATCTTCAAGCCTTGAGTTGGGCCCTTACTCTTGGTGGAATTGGGTTGAAAGAGGCCTTGGTTAATTGCTCTTGAAGTTTGGAGAGAAACCCAAGTGAACCATGTGAACCGGATTTGATTTTTGCAAAGTTGGATTCAAAGTTTGAGTTGAAATTAGGGGGCTAACTTTAAGGCCAACTTTTCATATCAGCAAATCAATTTTTCTGATGCCAAAGTTGGTGCCAAAGTTAGGGGGCTAACTTCAGCACCAACTTTGGCCCTTCCTTATGCATATATGGCGCCAACGTTAGCCTCCAAGTTTGGGGGCTAACGTTGGCGCAAACTTTGGCCAGCCCCTGGGAGAAATTAACATGCCAACGTTAGCCTCCAAGTTTGGGGGCTAACGTTGGCGCAAACTTTGGCTACCCTTGGTGAGAATTGTCATGCCAACGTTAGCCTCCAAGTTTGGGGGCTAACGTTGGCGCAAACTTTGAGTGGCTCAGGGAAGAAAATTCAACTTCTCAAGTTAGCCTTCAAGTTAGGGGGCTAACTTTGAGGCTAACTTTGCACCAAAAGTTTATGCCAAAGTTTGAGGGCTAACTTCAACTCCAACTTTATGTTTCCTGGTTCAAATTCACTTGTTTCATTGTCTCCTCTTTGCTTCTAGCTGTTCCTTCTTTCTTCCACTTTTCTCCAAGCTTTCTTCACCTATCATTAATCAACCAAACACATCAAAGCTATGCCCAAAATCATAAGTATTCATTTTCATAATATGTAACAATTATAGCATAAAACCTCATGAGTTTGCATTAATTCACATATGGTTGATTCAATCAAAAGAAGCATGAAAATCTACCCAATTGGCTTGCTTAAGGCTCAAGAAAGTGCATAATTCAAGTGAAAACAAAAGAAAAAGATTAGTAAAACTAGGCTAAGATGACTTGTCATCAAGCGCTAATGTACCTTGCTAATAATACACGAGTTGACATATCATTTGCTGTAAATTTACTAGCAAGGTATAGTTCCTCTCCAACCAGAAGAAATTGGAATGGAATGAAACAAATTTTTCGATATCTTTATGCAACGGTTGATATGGGATTGTTTTATCCCTATGGATCCAAGTCACAACTAGCTGGCTATGCAGATGCAGGATACTTGTTTGATCTACACAAAGGGAGATCTCAAATATGATACGTGTTCACATATGGTGGTACAGCTATATCATGGAGGTTCACGAAACAGACGATAGCGACAACATCCTCTAATCATATCAAAATACTAGCGATTCATAAAGCAAGTTGCGAGTGTTTTTGGCTTAGGAGTTTAATCCAATATATTTTGTCATCATGTGGACTAACTGATCATAAGATAGCTCCAACTGTCCTTTTTGAAGATAATACAACATGCATTGTTCAACTTAAAGGTGGATACATCAAAGGTGATAGAACAAATCATATTTCTTCCAAATTCTTCTTCACTCATGATCTTCAAAATCAAGAGACGATTGATGTCCAACAAATCTGCTCAAGTGATAATCTGGCAGATTTATTTACAAAGTTACTCCCAAAATCTTCTTTTAAAAAATTGGTACATCAGATTGGCATTCGCCGATTTTGAGATATTAAATAATGTCGACAAGAGGGGGAGATTGTACTCTTTTTTCCTTGGTTAGGTTTTTTCTATTGGATTTTTCTTGACAAGGTTTTTAATAAGGCAGTTCCCCTCAAATGATATTGTACTATTTTTTTTTTCACTAAATTTCTTTTTTCATTGAATTTTTTTTGTAAAATTTTAATGAGACATAATCTTTAATGGTCATCTAAAGAGAGGTGTTACAATATGGATGATCATTAACCACCAACCATTCTTCCAATTGAATTTACTTAGATAGTACAAAATTTTTTTCTTCTCTCTTTTGGTACGTTATTAATATAATAGTAGTAAATATATAAGTTACTTCTATTATTACTGTGAAATAATTATACTAGTAAATACTAATACTAAAATCTTTTTTTTATATTTTTTATTTTATATTTATTATATCTTTTTTATTTATTTATTTTACAACAACGCCGAATTTTTGGGGGAAAAAAATACTATCTATTTCAAAAAATTATTGTCTAAATCTAACATTAAACTTGAATGCATGGATAATTTTTCTATTGCTTGGGTGGGCTGCATTAATAATTTTGGAGATAAAATTCAACGTGCAATTCATTAAATCACATTTGACTAAGTCATTGTGCTCAAAGCACTTCTCTTTCAATATGCTGTTTTCTTATCTATGTGCCCTTCCCAAAATTGCCATCAATGACTTGAATAGTTGAATCTATTTTTCAACATATAATTTAAATCATCTTACCTCTATATTAATATCATCACTCTATCATTATTAAATTTACCACAATTTAATTTTAATTCAAAACTCTTATTGTTCACTCCTTAATCATATTTATATAAACTATACCATTAATATTCCTCTTTATACTTGTCCAAGTCTTCGGATTCAAAGTCTTCGATAATCGATATGCTTTTTCTCTTAGACTTGATCATACTCCCCTTTCGCTTATATATATATATATATATATATATATATATATAACAAGCCGCTTTCACTGAATTTCATATATCCTATCTTCACACTAAGCTTAGAACGAATTTCTCTTATTTTTGTGTCACATAAATGGCAAATTATGGAACTACACAGAGAGTAGCAACCTCTTCCTCAAACTCTTCATCAAAGCCTGAAAACTATGAACCAAAAGTTCCAAATGAAAATCACTTCAAGATTTTCTGCCCCTTTAGCATTCCTTTAACATCAGAATCTGCAGCAGTTCGAATCATAAGAAACTTTGGCATCTATGGTCTATACTACACCCACTTTGTGTGGATCATACTATTCATAACTCTCATACCTGCCAGAAAAGTGTCACTGATTCTTCTTGTTATCATGACATACGTGACTTCTCTTTTTCTTTTGATTCTAAGGACATGGCCAAATTCTTTTCTGCTTCACAAGATCATAAACAAGTGGTTTGTGTTGGCTGTGATCGCGGTTGCAACGGCGGTGCAGCTGGTTTTAACTGACGCAGGGATTCATTTGGCAGTGACTTTGGCTTGTAGTATGCCTCTTGTTTTGGTTCATGCAGTTTTGTGGGTTGGTTTTTATGGTTCTGAGGTTGTGAATTATGATGCTGGTTCTGCTTCTGCTTCAAGAGAAGGTGCTCCTCTTTTTGTTGCTAATGAGAGTGGAGATAAGGTTTCAAATGATGCTGTTTGACTTTTCTGTTTTTATGAGTCTTGCTCAAGAAATGAGTTTGTTAAATTAATGTGGTAATAAAACTGTCAATTTTTTTTTCTATGAATAAGTTGGTATTTTGAGATTTTAATAACAGTTTTTGTTTTAAGTGTAATTATTTGAAATATGTTTGATCATATTTCTATTTCTGTATTGAATGGCAAGTCATGACTGTTTGATGAATTCAGATTAGTCTTGCTAAGATCTATATTTCAGAGAATAATATATATATACATGGGTTAGTAGAAGTCTAATAAGATCAACATGGGTTACATTAATAAGGATGGTTAGTTACATGTGGTGAAAACAAAAAATAAAAGTACATTAACAAATAATCAGAAACCATAATGCAATGCATAGCATTAGAGTTACTCAGCTACTTCTACTTTTTTATGCAGCCAGGAATAAAAAAGAACCAGCATAACCAAACCAACAAGAACCATAACAAAACCAAGAACACCTAAACATGTAAACAAGGTACCATGAATTCTAAATGTGCCACATACAACACTAAACCCTGATGCTGCAGCCACCAACACAGACAAAGAATACAGCAATGAGAGACATAACATTGAGATAATAGGCACTCTAAATCCCAAAGACCAAGCCACCATCACTGTGTATGCAAAGCTCACTATGAACATTCCGGTCCATATTGTCGCCGGTAAGAACCTTGTAGATGCTTGAAACAAGCTCAGTGGTATCTTCGAGTTGTTTCTTGTGCTTGCGAATTGCGAAAGGTTTTCGAAAGGACTACCTAAACAAGATAGCAATGCTGCTTGTACTCCAAGCAACTTCACTGCCAATGCGGCTCGGTGTTCTGGTGGACAAATTATCTCTGCTGAACAGAATTGCATAAATGTTTTTCGTGTAGAATCAGTTTGTTGAACCTTTTTGGTTAAGCCTTGGTCGCGATCCGAAGTCTGGCTTGTGTCTTTTAGGTTTACCACCACATGGGAGGTGGAAGAAGAAGATACATCACATTCCTTTTTTGTCTGTTCATTTTGAAAGATCCACTGAAAATGTTACTCAATGTATTTCAAGTTAAAGGCACTGCACTCAAATTTAACACAAGTTATATTGCATAGACAAAGAAAATATGAGAAAGGAAGATAATCACTATAATCATAAATTCCTTTTCTTTACCTGCTTTCTAGTTAAGTTGTAGCCGGAGTTCTTATTAGGCTTTTGCATTGACTTGTCAAGTTCTTGTTTTCTCTTTTTATCATTGTGCAGAAAATTGTGTTCCTCATCATCTTCTGTGACCCCCACTTCATCATCATCATCCTCATCATGGATATAGGCCTTGTTATAAGGCAACATTCTATCAGGCTGCATAGACATCCAGATACAGAAGTCATAAAAGTTATATAAAGAACTTTTTTTGACATTCTTTTAAAATTTTGAACAAAAGATTAAAAAATGATGAAGATAATCAATCTCTCACCTCATAAAATACTGCTGTAGCATTTCTCAAGTATGCAATAGTTCTCAATAACTCCTTATTTGTAGGGTACTGCAAATTCGGAACATAGAAAACATGTATGTCAATGGCAAAAAAACAAAGAAACTCGGAAGGCACAGATCATATATAAAATTTAATAAAAAAATAAAAAAGGAAGTGTCAAGCAGTATCTTGCCTCAGTTTGTTTGCCTGAAATTCTCGCCACCACTGATCCGCGGCGCAATCTCCTGTATATGATTGGATTTGGTTGTCTTGCCTTTGTTGTTTCAAGATATTGCAAACCAAATGAAGAAGTCAGTGAAACAAAAAGTCAACTATTGCTACCTTACCTAATCAGAAAATATTTAGTGGTACAGTTCTTGATGCTATATATAATAAGATTCAATTATTCAACTTTGAGGGAATGCAAATAGTGCATAAACTTACAGGCTTTCTTGGGAGCAAAAACTTGTTGCTTATACTATTGTTCTTGTTGTTGTTATCATCTCTGTTCTGTTCTGAAACAGAAGGCATACTCAAAGAAGCCATGATCAAACAAGTGGATCACTGGATTGATATAACTTCAAATATGGCAATTCACTCAATTCAGGTGGATCAACACAGGTTCTTATAAGTCAGTGTTTTGTGATTAAAAGGATTACTGTGGAAGAAAAAGGTCAGTGAAGAGACACATGGAGGAAGTTGTAAGTCTCCATTTTTTACTTTGTAGAGGAATATCTTGTTATATCATACTTTATTGTACTTACCAGTTTTTGTACGCAAAAGTCACTGCTCTATAATACATTAACAATTCCTTTTTTTTTTTTGTGGGATGGAAGCTTCTTCTACACATAAGTTTTTGTAGAATATTCAATTTAAGACAATATATGTTCTATTCTTAATGATGTGAAAGAATGGTGAGGAAAAGATGAATCTTTTGGTAAGTATGCTGTTGATAGTAATTTGGAAGAATTAATACAACTATACAAGCACTTCATAAAGGTAATTTGAGGATAATAGTCTTAAATTCCATATATGAGTGACATGAGTTCTTTTTTTTATATCATTGGTTTTACAACATAAAAATAAAATAAAATGTTCTAAACAATAAATTTTTCTGATTATTATTATTATTAATTTATTATTGTGAAAATACTTCCTCAAATACTAATAGCTCTTAACATAAACTTGATTCGAACTAATCTATCAGGTGGAACAAAGCTTTATTATTGAAAATGTTTTGAATTATTTTCACAGTAAGAAAAAAGAATAAAGGATATAATGCAGGCAGCCCAACCTGATAATTACATCAGTCCGATTCATCACTGATTCCACAGCTTGAAGTAAGAACAAAGAATGCTGCAATTTATTTTATTCACAATTCCAACACTTCTATTACATTACAATTGCAGTGAAAAAAAAAAAAAACAAAATTGAGAATGTTGACTTATAACTAAAAAATCAAACTTCCTCTGTGCCATCAGCACCAACTTCACAATTACAATTACAATAATGATCTTCAGTGTCAAAGGAATGGTGATGAGCAATCCATAAAAGTGAATGAATCAAAATTATAGGAACAGCAATAGCTAAAGTAACTGCAAGATGAGACCCAGCTTCAGTCACCACAAGCATCACCACAGTTACAAACACTAGCAATGACAACACAAACCTTTTATCTATGACTTTGTGAAGAAAAATAGAATAAGGGAATGCCCTTAGAATTAAACAGTAAATGGTTATTACATATGTCATTATAACCAAAATAATCAATGAAATTTTATGCCTGGGGATGAGGACTATGAAGAGTATGATCCAAAAGAATAATGTGTAATATAAACCAAGATTCCCTAAGTTCCTCATGATTCTGATTGCTGCAGCTTCTGAAGTTAACGGCATGTTAAAGGGACAGTATATTTTGATGTCAGTATAGAGCTTTTCATGATTCTCTTTTGGTTCATGAGATTCAACTTTGGTTGAAGGTTTTGAGGAGGTTGGTATTCTTTGGCTAGTTCCAAAATTTGCCATATCATATGAAGTATGAAATTTGGAAGATCAAAGAAGGGCTAAGTAGAAAAAAAAAAAAAACACTCTTTAACAACAATTACTGAAGCTAGAGGGTATTAGGTTCAATTGATGGCTGGTTGTGTTACTTTGATTGTGAATTTGGTTTATTATAAATATGTAGAATATTGTGTCAATTTCTAGCTGAGTGGAAAGAGACATTTTGTCATTCTAAGATTTTAGTAAATATGGAAGAAATTTCATAAAAGGAGAGTGTAATAACAGGGAACCTTCCTTTGTTGTTTCTAATGTTTGGTTTCCCTAAATATTCTGGCCCTACTTGTTTGTAGCCAAACATTTGAATTGTCTTCAGTTCAGTTTGATCAAGTACTAGTAGTGAAGGTGGTTTCAATCTGATATTTGTCTTTTTCTTTTGTTTTTAACAAAATTATGTTTAAATGGATAAGAATGAGAATTCCAAATTTATTTCTTGATTGACAGTTTCATTAAATTCTAAAGAAAAATGACAATGATTTTTGAATCTACATATTTGGTTTTGAAGTTAAGTGTGGTTCTGGTTGTCATTAATAATAGTAGTAAATATACTATCAAAATACTGACTAGTACTTAAAAAATAGTGATCCTAGTTGGTATGATTGTTGCAAGTGTTAATAATTTGTAAGCATCTGCTTCAAATTTATGCAAGTTTTAACTGGTCAAAATTCATTAAAGAAGACCTTAGGAATTAAAAGTAGGTTAGAGGACTGAACTAAGATAATCTATCTTTCCCTTCTTTTTTTTTCTGCTTTTGGTTTTACTGCAAAGAAGGATGGAGAACAAATCTCTACCATAGTTTAATCTCTAACAAGGAAGAAATGGTTATATTTTAGCAAATCCATCGACTGCATTGTGATTGGCTTCTAAAGCAACTCACAATTAAAAGTTTTATGAAACACTTATTTCTCTAAAGTAATTTATTGCCAAACATGCTCGAGAACAGGTTACAGATGAAGTGGTATTTACAGCAAATGGTGAATTGAATGTTACATCCTGAATTCCCAAATAGTAATAATCTGAATTGAGAAATAAATAATAGGATAGAAGAAAATATCCACATATATGATTCGTCATAACAGAACAGCAATCAATGGTACGAGAACATGTTTCAAATGGGGTTCAGCATTCAACTTTGCCGAAACTTTGGCCACACAGTGATTACTCCTGGTCTCATCTCCTCAAACCGGTATCTGCAGAACATAAAACGTGAGCAAATAAGATCTCAACCAGTAAGAACCAAGGTATTCGATTTTCTGAGTGTCATGGTGAACTAGTCCACCGATCTTCTTCATTTTCAATGTCATCCGCATTGCTCAAAGGTAAGGGGGGGTAGTACAGAAAGGAAAGATGTTTCACCTGTTTTCGCTGAGGAAACTTCTCACAGCTGTGGGAAGAGCGGCTTGTCCTCGGCTATGATTACCAACGCCTGTAGCAATTGGAGATAGGGTAACTTAAATTCTAGTTTTGTATTTAAGAAAATTTGATAACATTTCCAATCAATAAATGATAGAAAGGTGTCAAGGAAATAATGAAACCGCTGCAACATGGTGGTACAAGATAAAGTAACATACCTGTAATGACATGTAAAGCTACTGATTTAAGCCTTATTGGTGCTTGTTTATCTGAATTTTCACTGTCCACAGAATTAAGAGATCCAATAGTTGAATGTGTAAGCCCATTATTAACCTTAACACCATTTGAAGTGGCTGAAGTCTTTGAGAAGCCTTGGCTTTCAATTTTTAATAAATGTTCTTGCAATGCTCGAATAGCCTCTGCCGCATGTAGACCATGTAAATCCAGTCTAGAAATATCGTTTTCACTATTTCTGATATTTAGAATTTTTGTGGCTGCCGTAGAATTAAGTTCTTCAGCTGTATGCCATTCCTCTCGGGCCTTCATTGAGTGCTGCTGAGCAGAAAAATGATCACCTCTCAAAAAAGCATTAGCAGCTGCCCTAGAATGTCGAGATGCCAGCCTGTTTAAAAAGATAGGCTAAAATATATTAATGCCTGGTGACCGTGATGAGAGTCTAAAACAAATGAAATCCTTTCAATTGAACAAGTTAAATCCAAAACATTTATTATCTCTATTATGACTGAAGATTGTAATTATTCAGTAAAATATGAGGATAGAATAGTAAATCTAGAAGCAAAAAGAGGAGCAAAAGGTAATTATTAGATGTCGCAAATTAATTAGACCTTTTGGATCTGATTGAATATCTAAAACAAGAATATGAAAAACTGGAATTTCTATAGCCGAAAAAAGAGTTACAATTTATACCTCATTGTCTTCAATGCATCCTTTCGATGACTAAGGTAGACATCATCCTCTTCCCATTCAGGCTCAACCGGAACATAATTCAAGGGGCCCAGTTGGCATCTAACATTACCATCATAGAACTTTTCATCCGAGGAAGCATTTCTATCTGCAAAGTCTTTACCATTATCTTTGAGATGACCAACGCTTGAATTGATTGGAATATCATCTGTCCCCTTTCCAAACATTAGACTCTCATCAATCTTCTCCTTGCAGGGAACATAATATGAATTAGCTGCTCCAGGATCACTTGATACTTTGCATTCTTCAATGTTAACTGCAGAAGCCATTGTTTCCAATAAAGTTGCAGCCTTATCAACATCATTACTAACCGCGGCTAAGATATCCTCTATCAAGCTATCATCAGCCCAATGATGCTGCCCTTTGAGCTTTTTGATGGCCAAATCAGTATCATCCTGAGCAGTAGTGGCACAATATTTTCCACCAGAATCAGAACCTGTCATTGGTGTTTGGCTTTTCCCACCCTCTTTTAGAGTGGGGAAATTCTGTGTAGGAAGAAGTACAGAAGAGAAAGACTTCGCAAGAACATGGTTCTTATTAACCAGTTTATCATCATTTTGTATTAAATTAGAAGCACCAACAGGTGGGAAAGGGTCCTTATCAATTTCAGATTTAAGACCATTTTTCTTTTTCTGTTTGAGATCAAAAGCTGTCCAACCAGACGATTGACCCCTAGCTCGTGACATCTTATTAAGGGAAGTTCTGGCCAAAACGTTCATTTAAGCACAAACTACTTTGCTAAAAGGAATGGGGCTGCCCGAACACTTAATGCAGACGCAGAAGAATTCAGGCAGCCACAATCTGCAGACCTGTCCTGCAGACAACTAAAGTCAATATCTGTAACTATCCTCCTTCATATCATACAAAGTGCAAACATGTTAAAATAGACACATAACAGCAATAACAACAATAACAAAGCCTGTGTCCCGAAACCATGAAAAATCGAATTTTTTTAATGATTACACCCATAGTGTTTCTCTGTGCCCTCTATCTAGTTATTGGGCTACATCAGACGCGTCCGATTTGTGATACATTTTGTAAAACCAAGTATGATGACACATTACAAATCACAAGACATAGTTTCAGGTAGCTCAAGTCGCACTTCAATCAAGTAAAACTACACCAACTGAAGATAAAATAGAGAATATCTAAGCAAGCACAGCACCAAATAGAGATGCTCAAAAAACCTTATTGAAGATATATACACCAACATAAAGCATAAGCTAAATATAAGTATAGCTGAAAGAAGAAAAACCCAGATGAAAACTCACCTTGTTTTAACAATAAAGACGTGAAAGAACAGGACTTGAAGGTTATTTGGGAAGAGCAGAACTCAGAAAGCGTAACCAAGGAATGAACCGGTCAAAGGGTTGAAAAAGCGAAGGAAGAAGAAAACCAGAAAATCGTTGTTCGAAGATATTAACGTTGAGACCGAATTGTACTGAACCAAATCTGCACCTGTTATCCATAAATCTTCTGGGTGTGGAAATTTCAAAGAGAAAAAGAGAGGGAATCAAAACTCTCAGGGTAAAATTTTCTGGTTTGTTCCACCCTTCCTTTCTCAGAAGCCACATATAATGGGGTTTGAGAGAGAGAGAGAGAGAGAGAGAGATTTGATTTTTGATGAATAAAGTCAAATAGAAAACGCCGTCACGATAAGAAACGGCAATAACTGAGGTTGCAACGAACAACAACCTATGAATTTACGAAACTCGCCCTTGTTGATTACCCCAATAATTGGTCTTAGGTCAGGTAGGTGTGACACATGAACATATAAATTGAATAATTTTATGATAATATTTTAACGAATTTGGTTCATAATTTTAGTGTTTATTTAGGTATCTTTAAATCAATAAAAAAATTTTAATCAATTTTTTTATTTTTTAATATATTTAACAAATTTTTAATAATAAAAATAAAAATATTAAAAAAATAAAAAATATTTTTTTTGAAAAATTATGATTTATATCTTTTTTTAAAAGATTTTTTAAAAAAATATATTTTTAAATAATAAATAAATAAAAAATATTTTTATTTTATTTTATCTAAACATAATTAATAAATAAAAAATATTTTTATATGAGATATTTAAACATAAAATTATTTTTATTTTTATAAATTTTTTTAAAAAATTATTAAAAAAAATCTTTTTAAACCCTTACAAAAGAGTTAAAACACTTTTTAAAAAACTTTTTTAGAGTAATTCTCTACATACAAGTGATTTTCCATACAAGTCATACAAGTCATTTATAAACACGCCGTTTCACTTTTTTTTTGTGCCTCGTTTTCTTCTTCTTCCTCTTCATCTTCCTCTTCCTCTTCCTCTTCCTCTTCTTTCTCTGTGTCTCTTTTTCTTCTCTTCCTCCCTCTTTTTTTATTTAAATTTCTTCTCCTCTTTTCGTTTTCTCTTTCTCCTTCATCAAAATCACCAGAAAAAACGAAGAAACATTATTCAAGGTACGTTTCTTGCCTTCTCTTTCTCCTTCTTCTTCTTCTTCTTGCTATACGTTCTTCTTCTTCTTCATGTTCTTCTTCTTCATTTACGTGCTTTTCTCTTTGTTTTCTTTCTTCGTTATTCTCGGTTTCCATTGTTTTTTGACATCAAGCTCTGAAATCGTTTTTGAAGAAGAAGCAGCAGCAGAAAATGAGGAGGAAAAAGAGAAAGAGTTCTGAATTATGCATAAGGTGTACTTCAACGAATTTTGGGTGTATTTCTTAAATTCTTTGGGTGTATTTTTGTAATCCTTTGAGTGTATTTCTATAATTTTTTGGGTGTATTGATTTCAAGAGAAATATACTGTCTCTCCTTATATTGGGTGTATTTCTTAAATCCTTTGGGTATATTTCTTAAATCCTTTGAGTGTATTTCTGTAATCATTTGGTTTATTTCTATAACTGTTTGGGTGTATTTCTGTAATCTTTTTGATGTATTTCTATAATCGTTTGGGTATATTTTTGTAATCGTTCGGGTGTATTTCTGAAGTTCCATCATCTTCAAAACAATTTCAAAACTTGATTTCAGAAACTATGAAAATTGAAAAAAAAAATAGAAGGAGATCGAAGACAACTAGAGAACACTTTTCCATACAAATCATACAAGTCATTTATATTCACGCTTCTTCTTCTTCTGTAACGCACGTGTTAGGCCCAACTTCTTCTTCTGCTTCTTCTTCTGTAACGCGCGTGTTAGGCCCAACTTGTAAGACTTGTAAAGAAAAATGACTTGTATGTGTAGCACTCTTCTATTTTTTAATACATTCAAATTATTAATGTAGTTGGATATTATTACATTAATTTCAAAAGGAAGTAATACATT